>NW_013678201.1:4687-10962 GCF_000517525.1 Limulus polyphemus | reverse complement strand
GCTGGACTTAACATAGGATTCAAATTCAAGAGCTTTGGCCATTGCATCCTGCATAGTAGAAGGGTGTGCTTGCTTCACTTGTATCTTTAGTAACAGCTGCTGTAATCTATCTTCTTGTTTCTTTTGCTGTTCTTGTATTGCTGCCACCCAATCTGCTAAGCTGTAGTTTGATTTGCCACTTCTCATTTCCATCGTTTTTTCTTTTCCATCCCACTCTCTGACACCAATTTGTTACATCTCTGTTAGTTTGTTAATTTCCGGTGTAAATTGTTTCCAAGGAACTTCAGTGATACAAGTCCTTTCTTAAATAAAACTAGTTTATTCTTTCTCGATACAACTTTGTAATACACCGAATTTCCAGTCACTTTAACTTAACTACTTTTTTAAACACACGCTATAATTCACAGCGATTCACACACTTTACTTACGGTGCCTACTGTTTGCTTGACTCAATTATCTATATCTATATCTATTTATGCAATTCTGTCTTTTTTTGATCGCGCTGGTTTTTCTCCCCAGGCTTATTTACTAAAAAAAAAGAGGGCGCCTGGAACAAACCATAGTTGCCAGGAATATTCATGATCCTTCTAGAAAATCCAGCACGCATGTTCCCAGCGTTGCGTCACTTCCGCTGTCGTAACACAACGATAGAAACCGGGTCGCGATACCTGTGGTGGGTAGATTACAGATAGCCCATTGTGTAGCTTTGTGCTTCACTACAAATATACAATTTAAAAATATTAGACTCAAAAACAATGGCATTCATAGACTTGAAAAGATGTAACATATTTATTTTTAAAAATGGATCTATTTTTACTTTTATGTTCTATTAGACCTATTTTTATCTATATATGTTTTTCATTTTCATCTATTTTTATTTCATTTTATTTTTATTTTGAACTTCTTGGGGACAATAAGTAACTTGGTGGCTCTGGGCAGTTGCCCTATTTGCCCTGCAATTAATTGGTCCTGGCTAGAAACCGGGTTTTAATATTCGTGGTGGGTACAGCACAGATGACCCATTGTATAGCTTTTTGCTCAACTATAAACAAACATATTGTTACGACAGCGGAAGTCACGTGACCCTAGTAACACGTCATGAACTTCTAGAAGGATCCTGTCCCTTCCTGAATGCTGGAGCGTTTACTAGATTTCGGTATTCTTTTATATATAAGACGGTCAAGACGTGACGGGAACAATGTTATGGGTAATTGAACTGCGGACACAGAGAGACGTATTTTTGATTCGAGCACGTGAGACGTTCGTTGTGAAATAGCGTTTGTTATAGCGTGACTTTGGAAATTAAGTGTATTGCAAAGTTGTATTGAGAATAAACCAGTTTTATTTAAGAAAGGACTTGTATCGCTAAAGTTTCATCAGAAAGAAATTATACGGAAAATTAACTAACGAACGGAGGCGTAACAATATGTAAAAAACAGCTCTTCTTTTAATCTCTAAAGTGAGCTCTCTCATAGTCATAAGGCTGATCGAAAATGGTGGATCATTTTGTCATCGAAACACGCAGATCGTGTATTTTTTTAACCTTATACAATAAAGATATTATGTAGGTGGAAAAGTTGGTGTCGTCATTTTATGTTTTTAACAATTATTTCAAGATATGCATGATGTGTTACTGTTAGATATTGTAAACTAATATCTTTAATATTGTAATTCATGCGTTTCAATTTCAGACATTGTTTAGTCCCGAAAACATAGCGAACTTGGGTGCGTAAGTTTACATTTGTCGGATTTTGTGTTAGTGATGCGTTTTGTTGAATTTATTTTAGTATTTCTTGAAATATCGAAGGTAATTATCTTTGTACTGGGCCGCCGTACAAATATGAATATGGCATGTGATTACTTATCATATAGCAGCCCTACTGCTGATAGTAGAGCTAAAACTAGATACGGCATGTGTAAGGATTGTGAACTACTTAATGCTATTATTAGTAATAGTACTAGTAGATCTAAGATCAGTAGGTTTGTAGGGTAACCAGTATCAATCAGTTGAAAGCTCTAGTAATGTTCTTTTATGAAGGAAATTATAATTTAAAGCCAAATCATGCGAGAATCTGTGTTGAAATGTAATAGCAATTTGATAAGAAATTAATCAAAGCTAGATTTTTACTCTCTAATTGAATCTTAAAATTAAGGCAAACACAAAGTAGTTTAAATTTGAAACAAAATATAAGGATGAACAAATGTCAAAAGATCATTTAATGTGTTCAGTGAACAGTTCAAATTTTACACTTCAGCCTCTTTAATAATATAATGGCAAAAATCATTTTCATTTAAAAACATTTACAGAAGAACAATGAAATAATTCAAATGCAAGTATCTTTATAAAGTAATTTGTGTTACCTAGGTTGTGAATTAGTGTCATTAATATTAGTGATAAAAGTAATGGTGAACTTGTTTATAAAGAATTTTGGCCTTTATTTTGTTTTACTAATAAGTGGATATGATATAACTTCAGAGGTTGCTAAGTGTATCAGTGGCCCCTCTTAAGCCTGATTGATTTTGTATACATATGTTGTTCTGACTTTAGCGTAATCTTTTAACTTAATACAAGTGATTCAGTATATGTTGCTGTATTCTGCACGAAAGTTATATGCACACAGCAAAATCTCAATGGATTAGGAACCTATGTTCTTCTTTTGTATGTGATATGATCATTCTCTTTAAAACTGCGCATATAATGGTTGGTATATATGTACAAAAAAACATTTTTTATATATAATTCAGCCATCAAGTAATACCACAGTGTAACAAAACATGTAAGAAAGATATATCCAAAATACTCATTACAAAAATAGATTAGATGCATTAATCTTTTGGAAACTGATTTTGCACATTCTTCATTTTCTAGGTGAGAGAAATTTAATTAGTCAGATGAAAAGTTAACCAATTAAAATTTCAAAATCTCAAAAATAACTCATACAGAAGGCCTATTTGATTCTCTAACCAACTTTCCAAATAATATGACCTATTTAAGTGCATTTAACTTGAATTGTCATATTGTATGCTTACAGCACATAAAACATTCAGCACTTTAATAATATAACAATTTTCATATGGCATTAATCAATATCATCATCTTTGAAATATTTATGGCTATAACAAAGCAAACTTCAAATGACCCTAAGTACATGTGTGAATATTGACTTGCAGAGAAAAGAGTCTACTTTGCATTTTTTGTTTGGTATTTAATATATACTATTTAATAAATTTAAATCAATTGGTAAGAGCAATAAAATGGTTTGAATTGTAGTAAAAATTATTAAAAAGTAGAAAATTATGCAGCTTATATATGTTAACATTATTTGAAGCTAGAGACAGATGACGAGTGAAAATATGAGAGCAGCTCAGTTTGAGCTTGGAGGACCAGAAAAGTTGTTTATTGGGAAAGTTCCTATCCCCAGCCTTAGAGAGAAAGAAGTTCTGATTCGAGTTGTGGCAACAGCTGTTAACAGAGTTGATTTACTTCAGGTTGGTTATCAGTTACGATAACAGAAATTATCCTTACAGTTTGTATTTGTTATTTTGTTAAATACATCAATAAATGCATCATGTCACTACTATATCTGAAAGGAATAGTTGATTTTGCTATTCAAATATAAGTATTAACTGTTTTTGAATAGTCATCAATAAAGACAATGAAAATATTTCTTTTTGTATATTTGTTGCACTTTGTTTATCATCTTGTTGAAAGCAATTACTCACATTATTGATAATAGAATATACAGTTTGTTTACAAGAGAATACTCAGTGTTACTAAATAATATTCAGTACTGACTTCATTCTCAGAAATTTCTGCATTCAGATATAACCATTAATAATCCCACTGGTAATGAACCCTGTCCTAATAGATAATTTCTATGTAAATTGTCCTTTTGTTTCATTTTTAGTGCTGTCAGAAGCATTTACCACCAATCAGCTCCCAAATTGGTATTTATTTATATTTAGCATTTTTATACTTTTCACTCATAGATTTGAGGCACAATGAAAAATTCAAATATTTATTACGTCACTTAATTATTTGTATCTGTCATGTGATTTGAGTTGCTTTACCTAAAAAGTTTTTCATTGATTCCAATCTCTCAGCTAGCATTCATTATGCTTCACACACACTCACTATATTTGGGGGTGAGGTGAAGTGAGCTTTGTGTGAGAAAATGATTTAACCTCAATCATTATTTATTAATTCATTATAAACTGTATTGTTATTTGAGTGTTTGTTTCAGCTCTAATCATTACCTACAGATATTTTAGAATGGTAATATTTTTGTTTGATTAATTTAATCTGGTTCTTTCATCTGTTAATTGAGTGAAAATGTTGCATTGAATTGATAAAAGTTTGCTGCATTAGAAGGACTTTTGTTCAGAGGCATAGATAAAAGAAATATATTGAGGTAGAAAGAACTAATTATTTGTTAAAATGTATTTTCAAAAAAAAAGCAGCCAGAATCTGAAAAGCTAAATAAATAGCAATGCATTTCATTCTTAAATGTGATATATAATAAAATATTAGTGGGACAACTGCTCTTCTCTTTCCATCCCAAGATCAACACCTTTGCATTGGTTCCTCGAATCATACTGATGCATAAAATAGGTACAGTTTTCCCCATGTGTCTATCTTTTGTATACAGTCTGCATTTATATCAATGCAGTCTGTTAGTAGAGTATAATTGGCATTATAAAGTCGTACAAAGTTCCCCCTTTGTGTGTAAATAACATATGTTAGAGTAGTGAAATTGGAGCATAAAATTAGAACTGTTACATTGACTGAATACTCCTAATGATTTGACTAGATATGAAAAAGTACTATATTTACATCCATTAGCGTATGGGTAATTACCCTGTTCCACCTGGTGCAAGTGATATTCTTGGACTGGAAGTTGCAGGTGTAGTAGAAAAACTTGGTCCAGGTTGCACTAGTGGCTGGACTCCAGGTGACAATGTGATGGCCTTGTTGGCAGGTGGAGGTAGGTGTATTAGGAGAACAGTACATTTTGGTTGCTGGAGGGGGAAAAGTATACTTTTTAATAGCAAAGTTGCCAGATAAGAAGGAATTATTATTATAGAATAAAGGTTGTTGACCAGACCTAGATTACCAAAAATGTCCTAAAAGCCAGAAGACATGGAATGAAAATTTATAAGATAAAAACTAGTATTGTAAAATGATCAAAACAGTGATTAACATTGAAATACATTATTGCAGGCAAAAGAAGGAAGATGCTATTGGAAAACTGAAGAATAAGAATAAGCTAATTTTGTAAACAATTATTTTTCATTCTTATGGGAAACCGGAATGCTTGATAAAAGGAAAGCACATTACTAGTAAATATGATGTTATTTATGATGCTGTGTTAGAACAAGAGTGATTTATGTTAAACATTAGTGTTAAGAAGAAGTACATTATGAATACTCAACAAGGGTAGTTTTAAATTTAATAGCACAGTTTATGGAGTTTTAATTTTCAGTGCTGAATTTTTCCTGATTGTATTAAAAAAGAAGCCCCAAACTTGTTTTTATAAGGATGGACTTGCATGTGAGGCTAGTGACATAATTGTTTTTTCTTTCTGTAATTATCTTTAATTAGGGGGCCCACAAAAATGCTTTAAAAAGAAACTCACAAAAGTTATTTGGAAGAGAAGAACAAATTCTTAATAAGATATACATTTATAATAAGATTTTTTTTTTATCTGAAGCGATTACTTTTCATGTGCAAATGATTATTTTCAAATAATAAAACTATCTTTGTTTTATCATTTCAATTTGTTAGGTTATAGTTACTGAACTTACTGGAGAACACTTGGGTTGTTAAAATCAACTACTGTATTTTTTTATTTTATGATTTTCTAACTAATACACACAATATCTGAAGGAATGTCTATATAAATGAAAGATCTGTGATTCCTGATAATTTTTCTGTAGGTTATGCAGAGTTTGTTGCTTCTCATGAAGATCATATCATGCCAGTGCCCAAGGACCTTAGCTTTGAAGAAGCTGCATCAATTCCAGAAGCCTGGTTAACATCATACCAGTTGCTGCATAAAATAGGTGAATAATAACAAAAGTTACTTTATTAAAAATTTGTTTCAGATATTTCAGGAATTAGTGAATTGAATTGTAGGTAGTTTCAGAGATATCTTTATCATGTTGCAGATCCTTGTTGTAATCATATGAGATATACACTGAGTGATCACAAGTAAATAGACAGCTAATTGTTCGTCATTTAACTGATTTATGCTAACTAATTTGTGTTCACAGAG
>NW_013678201.1:0-3716 GCF_000517525.1 Limulus polyphemus | reverse complement strand
CGCTGTGTATATTGACTCGGACACAAAGTGATTTACTGTGTAGCCAACATCCATTAAGAAGATGATATCACTTAGCAATATGTTAACAAATATTTTCTATGTTCAAATATTATCAATCTGCAGCATAAATGGTTGTAATTTCTATTATTAGAATGGTACAAGAAAGAAATTTACAATGATTCTTGTGGTTACTCAGAATCGTTTCTTACAGTATTTTTGGATTGTAATGAATTCTTATGATAAAAAAATTATTAAAACTACTGTTAGCATAAGAAGACTGTTTTTTAAAAATTCAGTATTTTCCATCATCTTTCTAAATTGATTTTCATATTATAGTATTTTATTCATGTGATATGATCAGGACAGATCCAAGAGGAAGAAACTGTACTGATACATGCAGGGGCCAGTGGTGTTGGTCTGGCAGCTGTTCAGCTTGCAAGGCTTGCCAATGCAACAGTCTTTGTTACAGCTGGCTCTGAGGAAAAGATAAAAAAAGCAGTTGAGCTAGGTGCCAAAGTAGGATTCAATTACAAACAAGAAGATTTTTCTGAGAAAATATTACAAATAACTGAGGGTAAGACAAATTTCCACATTTATTAAACTATTATCATGTTGAAGGTGTGATGTTAGAAGTGTATTTATGATCACTTCTGATACCTTTGATCTGTACTTTTAATTAAAAGTTAGTTTTATTACATTTACAGTTGTTTTGTGTAGATGAGAAAAATAGCAATATTTTCAGTGCAGCAAAATTATTTGATAAGTATTAAATATATATGTATATATACCCAACTTACTTTTTTGTTTTACCATTAACTACATAACGAAAACTCTTCTTGATATAAGACACATTATTTATTCTGTGTCTACCATTGACCAGACAATGTAATAAAATCATCCACATTTTGGGAGGAAGAAAATTCCTGAATGATGTTTAATTCTTCCATTTTTAATTAGGTTTCTTCCTGCAGTTTCCTATTTACATGGTTGGTTTTGAGTATCAGGATACTGAATTGAGGAATGGGAACTAAACTCAAGTCATTTTGAGGTTCTGTTTGGTATATGTTCAGTAAGAGTTCTACACCATTATTGCCATCTGAACTAAGTATATGATAAATTAAACCATCTGTAATCATGCTTATTTTTTTTTGTTTTTGTGTGTGTAATGCTAATTTAGGAAAAAGTGCAGATATATCGTAAACCTGAGTTGCCAAGTTGCGTGTTAATATGTAAACTTGAGAATGAGCTGAATATGGTGATAATTAGGAGTAGAAGTTTGTTGAGTTGAGAATATGACTGAAAACATTAGTGTGCACGCTAAGGATCATGATTGTTAACTGGTTAGGACTGACTTAAATTCAGTATGTATTTTGTATGTGGTCTTGTACTATTTGCCACTTGTTTTGCTGCTGATCCTTAGCTATCATTCCTCATACATGTAATTATTTAACCTAAACTTGCTTCTCTGTTATTTAAAACATTTTCTTTTTTTCAAATTTGTGTTTTGAACTTAAGTTTCCTTGGTTTCATAAGGCTTGAACTTTTAAATTCTTTCTGCATGAGCCAGGCTTAAAAAGTTCATGAACACCTTTCACCCAGCTCTTTCTGTTGCATGAATTTTCTGTCAAAATATTTCTTAATTAATTTTCAGTCATAAGTTCTGCTGAGGTGATTAATTTTTTCTATATCAAAATGTTTTTATAGGAGTCTTCTTCAAATCTTGAGTATCATCTAAGAAAATCTGTTTGATGGATAGTTTTATTGAGATTGCACATTTTTAAATAGTGTGTCTGTAGTTTCCGTGTGGTAAGCATAGTTATTTGGATAAAAGATTAGTAGCTTTTATGTTTCATTTTAATTTGAGCCAGGTGTGGCCTAGTGTATTGTGCTGGGCTACAGATTGGAAGTTTAAAGCTTTTAGCCATAATATGTTGTCAAAAATGCATACACATTGCACTATCAACTGTAGGAGTGCCATAAGTGATGCAGTTATTTTTGTTATTTATTTAGGAGTAAGAGTGTAAGGAGCAGGTACTTTCAACTGATTGATCTTCTGGTCAGCATCATAGATTAAGGATGGCTATGTCTAAACCTTATGGCTGTCTTACCTGGCCACTTTACCCATGTGTTGCATAAGGTGCTGTTCAGGTTGAAAATACAATATCTTTTATTTCAATTTGAAAATAGAACCTGTTTGTTTCTATTCAGGACGAGGAGTTAATGTCATTCTTGACTGTGTGGGAGCTAGCTACTGGGAGAAAAATGTGAAAAGTATTGCTGTTGATGGACGTTGGATTTTGTTTGGGCTGTTGGGTGGCAGTGAGGTGAATGGAGACTTGTTAAAACAACTCTTAGCTAAGAGAGTACGGCTAGAAGGTACAACTCTAAGATCTCGCAGTGTGCAGGTATTAATTACTTGTCTCTTTCTAATGTTTCTTTGGGAGATTTCTTTACATTTAGAAAAATGATGAATATATGTTACAGAACTGAATAAGTTAAGCTTTGAAGCTAATTTTTTACAATTTGAACAGTTTTTGCAGTTATTTTCACATCAACTTATTTGGTCTAACTCTGCTCACTTGCTTAGTAATATTAGAAATCAGATTAGTGTTGTAGCTTTGACTTCTTCTTTTGTATAATTATTATTGTGAATACAAAAGATTTCAAAATTTAAATTCAGAGAAATTAATAGCTCTGAAGAATTTTTGGATAAAGATAAGAGAGACTAAGAAAATCTAAAGATATTTTAAATGATTCAACTAAGTTTGCGAAGTTACACCTGACCATTGGGAAAAAGAGGGGCTAGGTTACAAAAGTACCATGAAAAACAATATATCAATATTGATCATTAGGCAGTTGTTCAGGAGCTTTTTATGGTCTTCATAAAGTTCATAAAGAAGTAGGTCCATTGCAACTTACACTTTCTAACATTAAAACTTTATCATGCTTTATCTGGTTTTTTGGTTCAATTTTTGAAGACTTACCACCAATGAATACACACTGAAAAACAGGTTTGACTTCTACACTAAAATTCAACAAGTTGAGTTTGATAGCAATATTTATTACACCAGCTTTGATGTTCAATTGGTTTATACATACATGTTATTTTATAGAATAAACTATACAGTTGAGTGTTGATTTGACTTCACAGTTGTGTACTAATTTGATTTTTAATAACAGCTCTGACAATCTCAGTATTTCCAAGTTAGTATTTTTGAAATTGGTGAATTTTGCAACAAAGACATCATTTTCTTCTTGGTGGCAGAATTCATTGATTAGATTGATGATGTTACTATGGGTTCCTGATTGATGCCTTCTTTGGCCACTCTTTTTCTGTGCTATCATGAAAAACATGTTGGAAGACTGTCCGTAATCATTCAAACTGCTTTGTAACTGTAGCTTTATAGATAATACGTTGACCATTATTCAAAACATTGATTCAATTTCTTGAGTACTCGAACAGTAAACAAAGCAGTATAAGACTCATAGTTCAACATCAGCAAGATCATAAACTCTTCTTTTTGGACCCTTTGATTTGGTCACTTCCAACAAGTATACCATAACAAAAAATTTACTGGTTTCTATTCTAACTTTGCAAGCTTTATACCAAGTGTTTCTAAAGAAAAGTTGGGTAAGAATGTCAGAGAATTTTCATGTTAAAATGGTTTTTCTTTATATGTTATTGACAGAATACTTTATAATTCTTGGAGTAAGTG
>NW_013678200.1:7524-10770 GCF_000517525.1 Limulus polyphemus | reverse complement strand
GGTTATTTAAAATTTATATATAAAACCAATAAAAAATTTATTTTTACATCCTCCACGTGGGAAATTTCATAAGGCTTAGCAACCTACAACAATCGGCAAACAAGTATAAAGGTCGTAACTAGAAGAGATAATTGTTAGCTTCACATCTTTATTTACTGTTCTATGTTTTAAGAAAAATAAGTTTAAGAGCTTATTTGTAAATAGAAATAATCTATATACATATATAATGTATAATAATTGAAATGTGATTGTATTTTACAAAATACTAGTTCACTAAAACACATCCAAGACAGGTCACTTTGTAAAGACCAAAGGTCAGTTTCATGTTATTTGATACGGTAACATAAGTGCACGCGAGCCTCGTCATTGTAACTTCCATATTGTTAGCCAGGCATGGCTGAAAGGTCAATATAATAATAAATATATATAAATGTATATTGTTATGAGATTTAAGCTACTTAGTCTACACATTTATGTTTTCAAGTTATA
Source organism: Limulus polyphemus (assembly GCF_000517525.1). Taxonomy (NCBI): domain Eukaryota; kingdom Metazoa; phylum Arthropoda; class Merostomata; order Xiphosura; family Limulidae; genus Limulus; species Limulus polyphemus. Next base: position 10,281 of record NW_013678200.1, on the reverse strand, counting down.
ATCTGTAGTCATTCTAGAATGAAAAAGCATAATTTATATTTTTTTCCTAATTTTTTATTGAGGTTACGAAATCGGTCATATCAAACCAACCCGTACAGAAACACACTAGTGAAAATAACAAATAAAATATAGTTTTTTTAAACAAAAAATTTTACATTTATTTGGAGATTATAAAGTTAAATTTGAAAATGTTCTAATGCACTAAAGTATTTTTAATCTTAAAATCAAAATTGCTTTGCATGTTGGATATTCAACATTCTGAAAGAAATAGGTTTATGAGAAAATCTTTAATTGAAAAATCTTAATACTTAATTTAAAAACCCAATATTTTGTGAATGAAAACCTTGTAATGTTTACCGATAACCGGCAAAATTTTGTAAAGATGTGCTTACATTATGAAAAATCATAGTATAATTACTCTTATGGATACTTTCGTGGTTACGAGCTGGGTCGAATCCACCCAGCCTGTAATGGATAGGTTAAGATAAAAAAAATAATATAAAAACTATTTTTGAACCAGTACGTAAAATAATGGTTCTTCTAGTTGATCTGTAACCAAAACAGAAGAACTGCTGTACCATTTTGTATCACAATTGTAAAATAAGAGTTTTCCAAAAACATTTAAATCAACTAACCATAAATGTCTTGAGGATATGTTCTGACATCTTATATAAATCTTCTAATCCTTTCTTGAAAGCTTCCATTGCTGGCTGTCCTAATAAATATTACAAATAACTGAATGGTGGTTTAATATTGGATTTTACAAAGTTTTACTCTTTAAATATCTCAATTATGTATTCAGGAAATTTATTAAAAAAAAAAGGGAAATTGACGTATAAAAACAAAAGCTATTATAAAATTAGAATTGAAAAAAAATTAATCCAAAGTTTAAAAACAAATCAAGAAGTTAACTACAATTGTAGAGTTGAAATCATGGGGCACATGTAAACAAATTATAAAAACCTATAGAATAAAGTCTGTAGAGTTGAAATCATGGGGCACATGTAAACAAATTATAAAAACCTATAGAATAAAGTCTGTAGAGTTGAAATCATGGGGCACATGTAAACAAATTATAAAAACCTATAGAATAAAGTCAGTTTTCAAATAACCTTTTTAATAGCTTGTCTTTAGCAGTAAACATTAGAGCAAACTGTGATGATGTTTTCTCAGGCTGAATATATGTACTGACTTGGATTTGTTGTACTTTTAATCAGTTTGGTTTGCAGTTGTTATCACTGATCGATATTTTTTAAATGGTTTAAACTAATTCCACCTCGACTGAGGTCCAATGTAAATGTTTTAAATTAAAACTGGTTGATGAATATCTTTTATTTTCAGATATTTATCGGCTGGGAAAACTTTTGATATAATATAAACCTGTTAGTTCATTCTCAAGAGTTTTAATAACACCTTCCTTTGGATAATGTATGTCAAAATTACACTGTCATAGTTGGATAACATTAATGAAGATTTGATCTAAAATGCATTTTCAGTAGTTAATGTAAAAGTTAGACAACCACTAAAATACAAAGTTTAAGTAATATATATGGAATTTGTGTTTTAGTGATTCCCTACATGTATCAACTCGGTGTATGTGTAACTTCACACCAATGTTAAAACACAAGTAAGTAATGGAGTCAGTAGAACATCTGACCTCACAACAATACTGCAACTTGAATATAATTCAAATATGCAAATGGTATGTCGTACCAGCACAGCTTTCTGTTCTGAGAAGCAGTTACAACACAAAAATATGAAAGTAGCAACAACGGACCATTGTGAAAGTTTTTGTTAGAGTGAGTTGGTACTTTAAGCTATTTTCATACCGAATACAAGATGTAACATTTAAATTTACCATACGTTTGATGTAACATTTAAACTTACCATATGCCTGATGTAACATTTAAACCATACGTCTGATGTAACATTTAAACTTACCATACACCTGGTGTAACATTTAAACTTACCATATGCCTGATGTAACATTTAAACTTACCATATGCCTGATGTAACATTTAAACTTACCATATGCCTGATGTAACATTTAAACTTACCATATGCCTGATGTAACATTTAAACTTACCATATGTCTGATGTAACATTTAAACTTACCATATGTCTGAATCCTCAAGTTGATTTTGTTTTCAGATGGATGAGGTACTGCATAGCCACAGAACTTCACCTGAGGACTTAAAACAATTAAAACAAGTTACTCTTTATACAACATGTGCATCTACTCTGAGAAAAGTTACCAGAACTATGTAGTGAAAAATACACAGGTAAGTTTCAATCCATTGTTCTAACATCACAATACTAAATTATCACACTGATGTGATTTATTTTTAATTCACTGTTCTAACATCACAATACTAAATTATCACATTGATGTGATATATTTTTAATCCATTGTTGTAACATCACAATACTAAATTATCACACTGATGTGATTTATTTTTAATTCACTGTTCTAACATCACAATACTAAATTATCACACTGATGTGATATATTTTTAATCCATTGTTGTAACATCACAATACTAAATTATCACATTGGTGTGATATATTTTAATCCACTGTACTAACATCACAATACTAAATTATCACACTGATGTGATATATTTTTAATCCATTGTTGTAACATCACAATACTAAATTATCACATTGATGTGATATATTTTTAATCCGCTGTTCTAACATCACAATACTAAATTATCACATTGATGTGATATATTTTTAATCCACTGTTGTAACATC
>NW_013678200.1:0-6747 GCF_000517525.1 Limulus polyphemus | reverse complement strand
TATATATATTATTCATACCTTTGGTGTATAGGATGCAAGCAGATTTTGACATCAAATTTTAGGGTAAAAAAGTGCATCTTATACACAGAAAAATATGGTAATTGTTACTACATAGAACACAAATATTGCATCTATTCTTTAAATAAATCACTAGATTTAAACATAAATACTTTAAGAAGCATTTTAAGACATGGATAAAATTCCTAATCTGAATAAAGGCTAACTGTGAATTTCTATTTATACTTTACCTTGTGAAACTAGTTTTTAAATGTTTTACAGAAATTTCTTTTAATATTCAACTTTAAATAGGTACATGTTATGAGTTTTCCCACTAAAATAATACTGCCATTGGGCTATTGACCTGCCATTGACCTGTATGCTATTTTTCATACATTCACTCTAAACCCTTCAAAGGAGATCTCCTTTGAGAGAAGTTACAGTACAATATTTCAGTATCATGGTGTCAACATATGGATACAACAAAATATTAATTTTAAATAACTATAACAGTAACACACCCTTAAATAGAGTATGTTGATTTAATTTCATCACTTCTTGATAATTCCTAATACAAGTAATAGTATTAGTACTAAAGTTTAAACTCATCATACTCTCAGCCTCACTCGTCTCCTTCTCACTCTCAGTTACAAAATAACTCATTGCTACAACTTACAAGTACAATTAATTTAAGTTTCAAACAAATCAAAGCGTGTTTTAGTCAAACATGTTAAAAATAATTAAAACAGTATAGACGCAACTTGATGACAAGTGTCACCAGGCATTAGAAATATGGTGTAAAAATACAATCTCGTCAATAAAACTGATGAATGGTAAATTGTACAAACATTTCAGTAAATGTTTTGTTTTACTTTTACACTAACTTAGAGTTAGACTAAGTCTAAACTCTACATAACTCGAACAGTCGAAGTTAGAACTTAAGACTGTTAGTGTTACTGTCAGAACTTACTACTTCAAGTCGGCGAGAAACACAACCAGTATCAATACCCGAAGCTGAACCCATTAAAACAGAAACAGCACTTCGATTAACTATTTTTGAGGTCTATTAATTTTAAACAATAATAAAACTCCTTCGCCTCTATGTATTATTATTACTTACAGCTAGACTTTAGAGAATTCTAAACCTCGTATAACGTTACAAAACGTTACCCTGGTGTTACAGTGTCGACATCTCATTTTCAGTTTCTCTTATTGCACCAAATAAAACACCATAATACTGAAAAAAAAGAAGAGAGAGAATAACTTCAACATGTTTATTTCATTGTTATGTAGTTTTTACTGTTTGTTTTCGTTAATTAGTTATCTTAAGAACTACTGCTCAGGAGGATTTGAAATAATTAGCTAAGAAATGTAGTTTTTCTGTGAATTTTGTGTTTCTAATTTCGCTGTAGTATTCACTTGGTAATATGTGAAATATTACATTATAGTAAACGCGATAATAATTTTAATCACGTCATTCTTTAATGGCTACATATGGTTTTCAGTCAAAAAGTGTATAATAAATTACTGGTGCGTTGAATGTTGTATGTTGGTACTGATTGAGCGAATCGCTCAATCCTATTACAACCACTAATAACATTTCGAAGAGTATATTAAATATATTGAACAAGTATTAGAGAAACACAAATATAAATCTTAAAGGGCTTATAAGGATACGTCTTTTGTATCCAGTTCAAACCAAATTCTTACATATTGTGTAAGACTTTAATATATATATACATATTTTTACAAACTAATATATTTTTAACAAATCAAGAAAGTAAGATTTGTATGCACAAATTAAAGATTGGTCCCTTTTCATTTCATTAATACGGTTGTTGTACACGTGCAGGATAGTAATGGATGTCGAAACTGCAATTAAAATATACACTACAAAAGCAGAGAAAGCGGTATGAATCTGATACTTGGTTTTATTGATATTATTTACACTAATGTTTATACATAACAATGATATGAAATAATTTCTGTAAAGACTTGCATCGTAACTGGCAAGTTGGTTGTTATCATCCCTCTCACGGTCAGTCTGTTAGAGTTTACACCACGTGAACTACGAAAGTACAACAATTTATATACTGCAATACTAATATATAAATAATTAAATGTCTATTCCTTAGATTACTAATTGTATCAAAGTCGATGTTTTGTATTTCTGTAGTAGTTCTTGTAGGCCTTTGGTAGTGCTAGTAATGTAGTCTCGTTTAATAGTTTAGCCCTAACACTTAGTATTATTACTAATAACAGTCAGAATTACGGAGTGCATATGTTAGTTATGTATATAGTCTAGATTCACATTATTAAACGTCTATGTTAATAATAATGTGATCGTCAGTTGCAAAATATTATGAATTGTAACGTCTAATAACTGTGATGCAAAAATAATTAGCCAGTTTGGTATTTAAATATGTTACTACTAAAATAATGCTTCGAAATTTAGATTAAAATTTGTATGAATTTAAAAGCAAGTTGATTTATTGTTAAGTTAATAGTTCCACTAGTATCAACTAGGACACCAGTCTAAAGAAATACTGTTTTCAGCCTTTGATTTGTTTGTGGCTATGTAATGAAAATTAATTACATATTCATTCTGTGAGCTATATATATAAAGATACTTTTTTCTAATGTAATAGATTTACTCTGTGTTTGTCTGTGTGTAAGGAAGATCTGTGTATTTGTAATATGCATAATTTTATTGTTATTGCTGAAAGACTGCACTACTAGTATACACATGTATAGAAGCTTAAACCCTACCAGTTTTATAATATAAGAGAGAGAACTAACTAATTAGCACTTGGAGACTGTTCATTCTTGGTTTGCTGTAGTTCTAGAGACCCCTGTCATTAGTGTTTTACAACAAAGACTGTTCATTCTTGGTTTGCTGTAATGCTATCATTGAGAAAACCAGTATTAATCTGTGTATATTCATTGATAATTCCATCGTCTGTAAAGAGAGAATTAAGGGTTTTGAAGCTACAACAGTATAAACATTTGATTTCGGTGATCTTTATATTAGTCTTTCTATTGATAAAAATTAAAAAACATCAACAATTTCAAGGTTATTCTGGTAAGTTACTTCTCTGTATTAGTAAACACAAAGACTACCACTGCTTCACATTAAATGAATTCTTACAGGGCATCAGTTTTTTACTTGAATGTATATTCAATCAGTTATACTGATGGCTAGTTTGATTTTTAGATTCACTCAAAGTATATAGCTTGATCTAATCAAAAGTTATTATTATTAACCACACTAGACTGGAGATGTTTTATTATTGACATTTTTTGTAGATTATTAGTGATTTTTTTATTCAAATTAGAGGTATCAATATAAAAAGATGTTGTGATTTTTATCATTGATATTAGATCTACTGGTTTCATTGCCTTGCTGGATTTTGGCATTTAGAAATGTAATATTTAATAAATAAAAAATTGGATCTTCTCTGAACTCTATGGTCAAATGCAGTTCACCTCTTATTTGCCTTATTTTTGTGAAAACTATTTAAAACTATAATGTTGAAAAAATACTTGTGTGTTGTGTCTTCTCTATAAACTGAAATCTGTGGTTAAATTTAGTTCTGCTTTAACTTACTATATTCTCCTCAGAGTGTTTGGTCACTTGCTCTTTAGCCATGTCGTAATGCATCAAGTAGATGTTCTTGTTTGAAGGCTGTAACTGGACACATTTTTCAGCCTCTTTCCCGATCTGTACTGAAAAAGTGTTATGATAGTTGTAGGAATGTAGAAAAGAATGATACTTAAAAATAAAAAAGGATGCATAAAGATTAATATCCATATATAAAAAACTTGTATCTCCAGTAGTACAACTAACGTGAGAAGAATAAAATTACCAGTATCAAAGTGTTTTTGATCACATTATTGGAATTATATAAAAATGGTTGTCATAAGAAAAAAGACTGCAGTTTTATGTACATGTTTGTTGATTGATAGTCATAAAAATTTTGTTGACATTTCAGTTTTCTCTTGAGGTTACAACTTCATGGTAAAAAATCTGTTTAATTCTTCATATGATTCTAAACTTTTCCTAAACAATTTGTAAGAGACCAAGTTTTAGATATTACTCATTTTCTTATGTAGTTTACTTTTCAGTTGATTTTATAGAAATGTGTTTATTTTTTATGTGAAAAGGAAGAAGAAATACAACTCTTAACATCAGAATTAGAAGAACTGAAAAAGTTCAAAAATGGAATCACTTGCACGAGTGATGTGGACTGTTCACCAGAACTGGAAAAACTTCGTGTTGAAAATATGAAGCTGAGATATCGAATTGAAATTTTGAAGAAGGTAAAAAATTCATTTTTGATGTGCTTGGAAAGTTGACATTTTGGCACTTTTGTAGTTACCTTCATGATAGGGGGAGATTTGGTAACTGGCTAGTGATTACTATCATTGTGTAAATTGAAAAAGCTGATTTGTTGCCAATTTCATAGCCCTGGGTCAGAGAATTTAAGGGTTTTTGATCAGAGGTGTCTAGTTACAAGATTTACATGATCTGGAGGGTAAGAGTGCCAGGTATAATGTTAATTTAGAAGCATACATAATGAATTTATCTGTTTATAAAGTTAACCAAGAATGTTGTGATAAATTGTTCATACTGGTTTTGATTTTTGACAAACCATTTATAGACATTTTTTTGATGTATCAGGTTTTCATTGAAATATTTGCTTGCCTAGTGGTTTGTTTTATTATTAAAATATTAAGTTTTGAATGTATTAGATAAAGTGAAAAACTTGAAGGACTTTTTTGTTTTGTAAATGTTTAACTGCATAGTGTCAAAAGGGTTGCCAACTGACCTCATAAATTTGTATCTCAAATTTTGTTTTCTTTTAAAGGAATCTATTAAACCAAGATTTTTTAAATGAAATTTTGCCTTATTGTCTTTTATTTTAAGATTTCATCTAGACAGTTATATTGAAGTATGTTTAGAAGATGAAAAGTGAAAATTCCTATCACTGTTTAGTTAAACAGTTGAAGCAGTATTGTTTTTATTATTTAAAAGGCTTACCAGTGTGAAAAGAAAGTGTTATTTGTGCTTTGTGCAATGAAAAGATGGTTAAATTTTGGAAATAACTTTGGATGTAATAATACATTTTTTTTTAATTGATTTGAAACAAAACTGAATAACTTTTTGTATTTATTTTAGACAATTTAATTCAAAAGGACTCGGAAGAATAAACTTGTGATCTCAAAGTTTATATAGTTCAAGAAATAGACTTTTCAGTCTATATTTTCTCACATTTTGATGTAAATGGTTTAATATGCTACAGATTGCATTGATGTAGATCAGATCAAAGTTTTGAAAGCTTAACATCACAATGTTTAGAAAACAAAAGAAGAATCTCAGCTAACAGTTACAGACTTTACCATGTTAAATCGACAGGTTTGTGATAAAGAACCAGGAATAAGACAGAGGTGTACATATGGTAACAGGTACAGATCTGTGAAATATATTTGTTTTTTAATAAAGAAATAAAGATTTTTTCTAAGACATGCCAAATTTATTTTCATTTTGTTGCACATAATCCAGGAAGACATACACAGATTAATGAACGACTTTAATGACTTCTTTGTTTGAAGGTCGTGATGTCTATGTGACTGTTAAGCTATCATTTGTTCCAACTTCCCGGTTATTTGTCTGAAAAATTTTGTTTGTAACTAATATTAGGAAATACTGGACCACCTGTGACCCACTATTCAGGGGTTATGAAGAATTCAAGCTAATTTGAATATTGCACCAAAATGAAGGTTTATTTTGAGATAAGTTACTTGAATATTTCAATCCATTCGTGTTATTCATAATTCAAGAAAAGATATTTGATTGTTGATCAGGAACATTGACAGGGAAATAGATTTGAACGAAGAAGTTTCGTAAAGAGCGCGAATGGTAGTGTGATGTAAAATTACTCATGCTAGTAATTTTCATAAAAGTCACCCAAAAAACGGTGCTAACTTGGTAACCCGTGGCCCAATTTTAACAAAACTTGTTTTATTCTGTTTCTATTCTCATTTCATTACAAATATTGCAGTATTGTGAACCGTTTTTTGCTGTATTTAATTACAGACAAGCAAACAAACAAACAATCTCAGAGTTTCAGTAGTATATATATAGATTCGTGAGATTAGCGTTTGTTCATTATAATCTTGTTTAATTAGAAATATACTCATTTGTAGAGTCTCGAAGAAGAGGAGTCAAGAGCTGGAGAATTCATGAATAGTCCTAGGGAGCTAATTCTTGGAATCTTCAGGCAAGCTGTAAAAGAGGCTTTTCCTGAAATTGAAGATCCTCCGGTTCCAGTGTTGCCTAGTAACCAGGAGAAGTTTGGAGATTATCAATGTAACAGTGCTATGCCGATAGCTCAGGTAAAAGATTTTGTTTTAGTTTTACATATATCTAATAACCAAATTTAGAGATTCGTGCTAATATGTATCTTACTGTTCTGGAGGTAACTTTCGCATCTGTACTAACATTTACAAATGGAGTACGAACTAACTTAAAACAGTGACAATATATTCTACAAATGGAGTACAAACTAACTTAAAACAGTGACAATATATTCTACAAATGGAGTACGAACTAACTTAAAACAGTGAAAATATATTCTACAAATGGACTACAAACTAACTTAAAACAGTGACAATATATACTACACATGGAGTACAAACTAACTTAAAACAGTGACAATATATTCTACAAATGGAAGTACAAACTAACTT
>NW_013678199.1:8423-12524 GCF_000517525.1 Limulus polyphemus | reverse complement strand
CATCACTGTATTGAATTTCATTGAATCTGAAATATAAAATATTTGTAATAAGTCGCTACTTATCACTTGTTAACCAACAGTAAAATATAAAATGTTTGTAATAAGTCGCTACTTGTCACTTGTTAACCAACAGTAAGATATAAAATATTTGTAATAAGTCGCTACTTATCACTTGTTAACAGAAAAATATAAAATGTTTGTAATAAGTCGCTACTTATCACTTGTTAACCAACAGTAAGATATAAAATATTTGTAATAAGTCGCTACTTATCACTTGTTTACCAACAGTAAGATATAAAATATTTGTAATAAGTCGTTACTTGTCACTTGTTAACCAACAGTAAAATATAAAATATTTGTAATAAGTCGCTACTTATCACTTGTTAACCAACAGTAAGATATAAAATGTTTGTAATAAGTCGCTATTTATCACTTGTTAACCAACAGTAAAATATAAAATATTTGTAATAAGTCGCTACTTATCACTTGTTAACTAACAGTAAAATATAAAATATTTGTAATAAGTCGCTACTTATCACTTGTTAACCAACAGTAAGATATAAAATGTTTGTAATAAGTCGCTATTTATCACTTGTTAACCAACAGTAAAATATAAAATGTTTGTAATAAGTCGCTATTTATCACTTGTTAACCAACAGTAAGATATAAAATATTTGTAATAAGTCGCTACTTATCACTTGTTAACCAACAGTAAAATATAAAATGTTTGTAATAAGTCGCTATTTATCACTTACTGTTGGTTAACAAAATCGAATTTTTAAGTGAAGGTTTGTTTCTCTTCTGCCTTGTTCACTACTGATTAGTGGAGTTACTGCAAAATATAACCGCTGGACCTTTCTTTGTACGGTTTAGAACGTACTAACCCCTGGACCTTTCTTTGTACGGTTGAGAATGTACTAACCCCCGGACCTTTCTTTGTACGGTTTAGAACATACTAACCCCTAGACCTTTCTTTGTACGGTTTAGAACATACTAACCCCTGGACCTTTCTTTGTACGGTTTAGAACGTACTGGCTCCTGGACTTTTCTTTGTACGGTTGAGAACATACTAACCCCTGGTCCTTTTTTGTACGGTTTAGTACGCACTCACCGCTGAACCTTTCTTTGTACGGTTTAGAACGTACTAACCCCTGGACCTTTCTTTGTACGGTTTAGTACGTACTAACCGCTGGACCTTTCTTTGTACGGTTTAGAACGTACTAACCCCTGGACCTTTTTTGTACGGTTTAGTACGTACTCACCGCTGAACCTTTCTTTGTACGGTTTAGAACGTACTAACCGCTGGACCTTTCTTTGTACGCTTTAGAACGTACTAACCCCCGGACCTTTCTATGTACGCTTTAGAACGTACTAATCTCTAGACATTTCTTTGTGCAGTTTAGAACGTACTAACCCCTGGACCTTTCTTTGTACGGTTCAGAATGTATTATCTTCTGGGTTTTTCTTTTTAGGCTAACTTTAAGTTTAACCGTGTGTTGTTTCATTTTTGTTTTGCTCTCGTTGAAAATGTTACTATAGCTCCATAATCCCCAGTCAACATTGGTTTATAAAACAATAAAGCAGGTTTTTTTTTTTTCTTTCAAGCCACAGGAGAAGTGAGCATTGTTCAACGTAATCACTAATCCTTTTGTGAGGAGTGACGCGTGTTTCTCGAGATTAGCTCGCGTGCTTTCAATCCATTGGCTACTTGGCAGAAAGCTCTCAGTTAGGGTGAAACACCCCCCACCCTCACCCCCATCTCTCAAATCACGGTAATCTAACAAGGCGTGATAGATTACTTCAAAATTAATGAGGTTTAGCATTCAGCTTCTTTGGTCTATTTCGTCTTTTTTTTATTATTAAAAAGAGTAATTATTTCTATGATTAATCTGAAGTCAGTTACCTCTATGGGAAATGTCACATGTTGACAGATTTAATACGCAGAAGGTAGCCCTTTGCACGGAGAGGCAGTAAGCGACCGTAGCCATCCATTATGATTAGGCCTAGTGGCTCTAAGCGTCTGCAGGTGAAAGCGAAGTTTTGACGAAAACTAGTGCCGGGCTAACCACGGTGAAACAAGCTTTCAATCAGATTTTGCCTCGTTAAGCTAAGATTAAAAGTCAGTGAAACAGAAGAAACAAGTCCATTAAATCCGTCCAAATGGTGAATCGGACGGAAAATCTAAACAAAATGGGGGATATTTATGTTGTATAATGTGATCTGGCTCTGCGCTTTTTGGCAAGCGTCCAGCAAAAGAGGAAGTGAAGTGTTCGATTTTTATTCGTTTTGGATTGCGAGTCTTTTGCTTGAAAATCCCTTCATTTATGCATAATTAATTTAAAATCATTAGCGTAAAACCATTAGCGTAATAATCATTAGCGTAAAACCATTAGCGTAAAAGGAAATATTTTGATTTCCGAAAAGTTCCAATCTGCTACACAGATAAGGTTTGTTTTTGATCAAAGTCAAATATTAATATCGAATTAGAATAAACGATACGACTGTGATCGATAATATATTAATTAATCAGTATCTGTGAATCCTGATCTTAATGGATAATTAAGCACAGAACTCGTATGACAGCTGTTTGTAAAGCGATCACGAGAAAATCATACACTATCTGTGTATTCAATGTGTTTTATCCGGTATATAATGTGTTCTATCTGTGTATTCAATGTGTTTTATCCGGTATATAATGTGTTCTATCTGTGTATTCAATGTGTTTTATCCGGTATATAATGTGTTCTATCTGTGTATTCAATGTGTTTTATCCGGTATATAATGTGTTCTATCTGTGTATTCAATGTGTTTTATCCGGTATATAATGTGTTCTATCTGTGTATTCAATGTGTTTTATCCGGTATATAATGTGTTCTATCTGTGTATGCAATGTGTTTTATCGGTATATAATGTGTTCTATCTGTGCATTCAATGTGTTTTATCCGGTATATAATATGTTCTATCTGTGTATTCAATGTGTTTTATCCGGTATATAATGTGTTCTATCCGTGTATTCAATGTGTTTTATCCGGTATATAATGTGTTCTATCTGTGTATTCAATGTGTTTTATCCGGTATATAATGTGTTCTATCTGGTATTCAATGTGTTTTATCCGGTATATAATGTGTTATATATGTTATTTAATGTATTATATCCGGTACTTGATATGCTTTATCCCATACATAATGTGTTTTATCCCTTATTTAATGTGTTATATCTAGTATTTAATGTATTTCATCTGGTATTTAGTGTATTAAGTCTGGTATTTAATGTGTTTTATCCGATATATAATGTGTTTTATCCGGTATTTAATGTGTTATATCTGGTATTTAACGTATTTCATCTGGTATTTAGTGTATTAAGTCTGGTATTTAATGTATTTTATCCGGTATATAATGTGTTTTATCCGGCATTTAATGTATTCTCTCTGGTATTTAGTGTGTTTTATCCGGTATTTAGTGTATTCTCTCTGGTATTTAATGTGTTTTATCCGGTATATATATAATGTGATTTATCCGGCATTTAATGTTCTTAAGTTTTCTCTCTTTTGTAAGTATCTCATCTATGCAATCTGCACATTAAGTTCACATAGCTTATGTATGATAACATGGCGTGTAGTAAACCATCAATGTTTCAGTGGTTATTTGGAACGGGAGAGTCTTCCTTCATCGTCTAAAGCACGACGACAACGCCAGAAGGCAGCCTCGTCGGTCACACGTGCACTCTTATCTAAAAGCACCGTAGCTATATCCGGCGTCACCACGCGGAACAAACTTATCATACCTGGCCACGCGCTTCACACAGTAAGAGGTAGTTATTTAGTGGCAAGCCGTTATATATATTGTCACACCTGTACTAGTCTCTCATCTTCTCTGTATAAAAACAATAAAGTTATGTGCGTTTCTACAGGAACTTAACCATTGTCATTCTTACTTAAATTCCAGCTTTACAAACACAATTTTATCAAGTAGTCAAGTAGTCAAACCACCCTTAACACCAGAGAGCGCAAAGTACTAATGGGAAAGTTTGGATTTGTATAACACCAAACGGATCAAAGTACTAATGGGAAAGTTTGGATTTGTATAACACCAAACGGATCA
>NW_013678199.1:6149-7626 GCF_000517525.1 Limulus polyphemus | reverse complement strand
AGGTTTGTATAACACCAAACGGGTCAAAGTACTAATGGAGAAGTTTAGGTTTGTATAACACTAAACGGATCAAAGTACTAATGGAGAAGTTTGGGTTTGTATAACACCAAACGGATCAAAGTACTAATGGGGAAGTTTGGGTTTGTATAACACCAAACGGATCAAAGTACTAATGGGGAAGTTTGGGCCTGTATAACACCAAACGGCACAAAGTACTAATGGGGAAGTTTGGGTTTGTATAACACCAAACGGCACAAAGTACTAATGGGGAAGTTTGGGCCTGTATAACACCAAACGGCACAAAGTACTAATGGGGAAGTTTGGGTTTGTATAACACCAAACGGATCCAAGTACTAATGGGGAAGTTTGGGTTTGTATAACACCAAACGGGTCAAAGTACTAATGGAGAAGTTTGGGTTTGTATAACACCAAACGGGTCAAAGTACTAATGGGGAAGTTTGGGTTTATATAACACCAAACGGCACAAAGTACTAATGGGGAAGTTTGGATTTGTATAACACCAAACGGATCAAAGTACTAATGGAGAAGTTTGGGTTTGTATAACACCAAACGGGTCAAAGTACTAATGGGGAAGTTTAGGTTTGTATAACACCAAACGGCACAAAGTACTAATGGGGAAGTTTAGGTTTGTATAACACCAAACGGGTCAAAGTACTAATGGGGAAGTTTGGATCTGTATAACACCAAACGGTTCAAAGTACTAATGGAGAAGTTTAGGTTTGTATAACACCAAACGGATCAAAGTACTAATGGAGAAGTTTAGGTTTGAATAACACCAAACGGCACAAAGTACTAATGGGGAAGTTTGGATTTGTATAACACCAAACGGATCAAACTTCCCCATTAGTACTTTGATCCGTTTGGTGTTATACAAACCCAAACTTCTCCATTAGTACTTTGGGTTTGTATAACACCAAACGGATCAACTTACTAATGGGTAATTTTGGATCTGTATAACACCAAATGGCTCAAAGTATTAATGGGGAAGTTTGGATTTGTATAACACCAAACGGCACAAAGTACTAATGGGGAAGTTTGGGCCTGTATAACACCAAACGGATCAAAGTACTAATGGGGAAGTTTGGATCTGTATAACACCAAACGGGTCAAAGTACTAATGGGGAAGTTTGGGTTTGTATAACACCAAACGGCTCAAAGTACTAATGGGGAAGTTTAGGTTTGAATAACACCAAACGGCACAAAGTACTAATGGGGAAGTTTAGGTTTGTATAACACTAAACGGATCAAAGTACTAATGGGGAAGTTTGGATTTGTATAACACTAAACGGATCAAAGTACTAATGGGGAAGTTTAGGTTTGTATAACACCAAACGGATCAAAGTACTAATGGGGAAGTTTGGGTTTGTATAACACCAAACGGGTCAAAGTACTAATGGGGAAGTTTGGGTTTGTATAACACCAAACGGGTCAAAGTACTAATGGGGAAGTTTGGGTT
>NW_013678199.1:2001-5151 GCF_000517525.1 Limulus polyphemus | reverse complement strand
ACCAAACGGACACAAAGTACTAATGGGGAAGTTTAGGTTTGTATAACACCAAACGGATCAAAGTACTAATGGGGAAGTTTAGGTTTGTATAACACCAAACGGATCAAAGTACTAATGGGGAAGTTTGGGTTTCTATACTATTATGTTAAGTGAAGGCTGTTTGTTTGCACACATCTGCACATTAGGATATATGTGCTAACTGCATCGCAGGATCGAGCCCAGAATATAAGCGTTACAACTACTCAAGCTCACATTTTTAACAGATATGTTTTTATGTAGATATTATTATGATTGATTGTGATACTACGGAACCTGACCTCATCACATCTTTAAAATGTAAACTTTCCATATTTTGTTTTCTCACATTTGTTGAATTCTTCTCTGGGGAAAACTTTGACTCCAACTCTGAAGATAAATTTATAGCCAACTTTTTAAATGAGTTGTTAGAAATCCAAAGGACACTTGAAATTCTGTCATCTATAGTAAAGCGTCTTCGAGATTGTTCAGATTCTGAGTTTCATGACTGTTTCCGTTCTATAGGTTTAGGCCATAGTGCGTTTTTTGCTCACTTTTAGTGTTAACACATAATGCTGACAAGTTAATGTTAGAAAATCACGTTTTATGTGTGTCGCACTATACAAACTAAGTTCGTGACAATTATGAAGCTATCATTTACTCACGTGCGTTCATTATTTACCTTATCTGCCTTAATCATTTGACGTGTACGACACGTGACTTTGGGTGTGACAAAATATCACTGTGGAACTACCGACATTTTCACACAGAAAAATTAAAGAGTCATTTTATATTAACACAATTAAACATTCACTAAACACAGATTCCGGATTAGAGATGCGGCTACGATTGGTCGAATCTACGGGAAATTTCTCCTCCAATCAGAAACAGAGATAAACCAACCAATCATAACACGCTCTCCACTATCCACCGGAATACTATTAAGACCGACAAGACCTCACACGCACTTCATTTCTAGACATAATTATCAACTAACATGGCACACACATTTCAAGGTGATCAGTAAGACACATAAAACCAGAAAAAGTCATCACACGTACTGATGCAAACCACAGATAATAACGTCCATTTACAAGACATTTATCAGACCTTCGATGATAACACCAATGATAATCAACTTATGATCCGGGTCTTGCCCCCCCCCCCACCTCCTCCCTCACTACAAACCGGTATGCCTCGTGGAAAAACAGACTTCACTACAAGAACGTATATCTAAACTTGCTACTAAATATTACAAAAGAGCCACCTACCGGAATTCACTCCCAGCTGAATTTCACAAAATTGCCGCTACCCCCAAATCATGGGGCAAATATCTATCCCCATACAACATGATACACAAATATCTATCCCCATACAACATGATACACAACATCACTAACATCTATCCCCATACAACATGATACACAAATATCTATCCCCAAACAACATGATACACAAATATCTATCCCCAAACAACATGATACACAAATATCTATCCCCATACAACATGATACACAACATCACTAACATCTATCCCCATACAACATGATACACAAATATCTATCCCCAAACAACATGATACACAAATATCTATCCCCAAACAACATGATACACAAATATCTATCCCCATACAACATGATACACAAACATCTATCCCCATACAACATGATGTTAGAAGAATATATTATATTATATATAACTACCTCACCTTTCAGTCTCTTGTCACATCTTCACTAGCCGGACTTTTTTTTTTCGGTCATGGCTAGTAAAAGTGTGGGTTTTCTCGGGGCTCTCCCGTTTTCCCCTACACCACACTCTTAGGCATTTGGTCTATAGATCCCCCGCCATGATAGTTGGATCCATTGATCCCCGCCAGGCTGGATCTATAGATCCCAGCCATGGAACTTGGGTCCATTGATCCCCGCCAGGCTGGATCTATAGATCCCAGCCATGGAACTTGGGTTTATTGATCCCCGCCAGGCTGGATCTATAGATCCCAGCCATGGAACTTGGGTCCATTGATCCCCGCCAGGCCCGTTTGTTTCAATAATTTGTCAACAATCGTTCTCGACTTGTTTCTTCTGCAACCCCTTCCCCTTCACTTGCCACAATATTACCACCAGGGCATGTGAATATAAATGTGTATATGTGTGTGTGTATATATGTATATACACAGCGTGGTCACAGGTAAATAAACACTACCTTTTCAGAAAAAAAATGAAATTTTTCAGTCATATTCACATGAATTGATATATTTATAATTTAATTAATATCTAGTAGATCTTCCTTTCGCTTCGTGGAGTTCGTTGATCCTTTGGGGCATCGTGAGAATCATCTGGTCAGTTTTAGATTGTGGGATTTTCGCCCACTCTTGCTTCAAAACTTGGAGTAGATCGCTCTTCGAAGTTGGTTTTTTTGGTTGTTTCTTGACTTCCCAGTCGAGTATGGCCCGAAGGTTTTCGACGGGGTTCATGTCAGGAGATTGACTTGGCCAGAGCAGCTTCTGGATACCATTTTCTTACTGCCACTTTTATGTGTTTCTAGCAGTGTGACAGTGCTCCATCTTCCTGGAAAAACGTTGTGTTCTTGTCCACGAAACCCGAGGAATAACGTGACAAGAGTCCTTCTTCCAATATTTCGACGTATTTCGCAAAATTTATGTTGCCAACGTACTCCACTAGGCTCGATCTCCCACCAACCCAAAGAGCTCCCCAAACCATCACGCTGAAACCACCATGCTTCACAATTGGCTGCAATCTGTTGAGCACAAACTCGTGGTGAGGCATTCTCCAGACCCATATCCTTCCACTGTCCGAAATCACTGTTCATCAACATAGTTGTGTCTGTGTATTGTTCATCAACATAGTTGTGTTTGAGTATTGTTCATCAACATAGTTGTGTTTGAGTATTGTTCATCAACATAGTTGTGTTTGAGTATTGTTCATCAACACAGTTGTGTTTGAGTATTGTTCATCAACATAGTTGTGTTTGAGTATTGTTCATCAACACAGTTGTGTTTGAGTATTGTTCATCAACATAGTTGTGTTTGTGTATTGTTCATCAACATAGTTGTGTTTGAGTATTGTTCATCAACACAGTTGTGTTTGAGTATTGTTCATCAACATAGTTGTGTTT
>NW_013678199.1:0-1266 GCF_000517525.1 Limulus polyphemus | reverse complement strand
ATTGTTCATCAACCGTTGATGAACAATACACAAACACAACTATACAGTTGTGTTTGAACAACTATGTTGATGAACAATACGTTTGAGTATTGTTCATCAACACAGTTGTGTTTGAGTATTGTTCATCAACATAGTTGTGTTTGAGTAATATTTCTTAAGATACTTGTTCTTATATTCAATACTAATTTAGCTGACTTCTTTATAATATATTTTTATATTTATTTGTATTAAACAACATTGTTTACATTGTAATTAAAAATAATACTTCTTTATCGACTTTAAAGATAAGATTTCAAATAAAAATTTGGAATTTAGTAAGTTCGTTTTTTTAAAATATCCAAAAGGTTTTTCATGAGATGACTTTTTTACCAAGATGGTCTTGCTTGCTGAATAGATAATCGTTATTTTCCTTTTAACAATTCCTGCTGTGTATCTAATTTGCATAATTCGTGTCATAGCTAATTATCTTGCCTGCTCACTGCATTGCTCGGATTTAGTTTCGTCTAAAAGTTGCTGAAATTTTTTCTACATAGTTTTTTTTTCGCAAAGGAGAACTTGTTTTAATAAATCTATAAAGTTTCATCACGTGATTTGTGATCCTAGGTTGCCGGTTGTATACAAAACTATTATAACTTAATATTTAACAAATGAATAATTTCTTTGATCTCAGAATAGTATTACCAATACCTAGGCAATATCACCTAGAAGATAATATGCCCTCTAGTGGCTCATCGGTAAATCTCAAGGCTTATAATGCTGCAAACCACGTTTCGATACCCGTAGTGGGCAGAGCACAGATAGCCCACTGTGTAGCTTTGTGCTTAGCATAATCGAAACTATAAGTAATAATTTGTACAAAAATGACATAGAATGTGTAGTTGTGTATTGAAGTGTTTTCTTTTTCAATATAAATCTGAGCTCAAAATTGTTCATCTTTGGATAAATCGAATCTAAGTCTTACAACTGATTGAAAAAGCCGAGTTTGTGTTTTATTTTGAGTTCCCCAACAATGCAATAAACTTCTCTCCTACCAGATATATCACGATGACCAGAACCTTTCAACAACAATGTAATAAACTCCTCTCCTACCAGAGATATCACGATGACCAGAACCTTTCAACAACAATGTAATAAAATCCTCTCCTACCAGAGATATCACGATGACCAGAACCTTTCAACAACAATGTAATAAACTCCTCTCCTACCAGATATATCACGATGACCAGAACCTTTCAACAACAATGTAATAAACTCCTCTCCTACCAG
>NW_013678198.1:6817-10786 GCF_000517525.1 Limulus polyphemus | reverse complement strand
TGACCTTTTAAAGGCCTAGCTAATATTTATATTAATACCCTTACAAGTATCCTAGTTAATATATATATATATATATATGACCTTTTAAAGGCCTAGCTAATATTTATATTAATACACTTACAAGTATCCTAGTTAATATATATATATATATATATGACCTTTTAAAGGCCTAGCTAATATTTATATTAATACCCTTACAAGTATCCTAGTTAATATATATAGATATAAATTTATAACCCTTGAAGTGGCCGAACTAATATTTATATTTATAACCTTACTAATGGCCTAACTAATATTTATATTTATAACCCTACTAATGGCCTAACTAATATTTATATTTATAACCCTACTAATGGCCTAACTAATATTTATATTTATAGCCCTACTAATGGCCTAATTGATATTTATATTTATAACCCTAGAACTATAAAACTTAAATATTCATGTAGTGATCTGATTAAATTCCTGTCTGTGTGTCACCATTTTAGCCAAAATAATAAATATCTCTTCCAAAATAGTATTCTATATTATTATACATCCAAATACAAAAATAGTATTCTATATTATTATACATTCAAATACAAAAATAGTATTCTATATTATTATACATCCAAATACAAAATAAATCTAATATATTTCCAAAAGTTCAGCAATCCTTAATACCCCTCTCAGTCTTAACTTTATAAAATAGTTACTATTTTACACTGCTTCATTATGTAGCGTCACAACCAACCTTTAATGTGATCCACTGGTGCCGAAACAGACGTGTTTGAAGGAGTACCATCTGAAGTCAAACCATGCAGGATAACAGTTGTGTTTATGGAGGATGGCCTTGGTGTAACAGTAACGGCTATCGGTCGTTTCGTCGTTACAAATTCTATGTTTGAAACAGCTGTTGTTGGTTTATTACTGACCAATGGTGACGTTTTCGATGTCTCCAGGTCATTGGCAGGAATAGCGCTGCCACAACAGCTCCTGATGAGATATTTGTCAAAACAATGACTTAAGTGCACCCCGTCAATCTTTACACACTCCCAGACAAACATACAAGTCCCCTTTTCTCCAAGCTCGTTTTGACACGTCTTCGGGTGAATCTCCAGCCCAGAAGCTTAGGACAAAAAATAAAGAACAAACAAATTTCTGTAGTCTATTGAACAGACTGTCCGCTTTCAAACTCTTGTACAATACCACAACAGGATTAACAGCAATAACTATCATAATAGCAGAAACAATCTTTAGGTAAACGATGATTTTTTTAAAAATCTATATAATCTCGTTAGTTTGGAGTTACTGTATGTCTACGTAATAAGCAGGAGGATTAAAATAATGTAACTTTTTCTTTAGATCAGCCTGGCTATAAAACTACACCGTGAGTTCAAACTTTAAAGTTAATGTTTATTTTAAACTATAAACAAAGACGTTACATCATATTCTAACTGATTAAAGTAGGCTAAAGTAGTGGTACGCGCGCACACACACACACAAATCCGTAAAAACAGCACTGACTGATAACATATTCAGCTGACTCATCCTGGTTTAGCTCAGAAACCGAGTTTCCAGTTTCACCCAGGTTTAGCTCAGAAATTGAACCTGGACAAGTCGTGATTCCAGCTTCAGCTATTGGACCGGGCGTGGGTAAAGGGTTAATGTGTCGGACTGTTTTTTAAAGAGAATAGTGATCAATACAAGATAACGTTTAACACTCTTCATACTTACAGCTGTGGGTGCATTATAAAAACAGCAGTCATCCCCGTTATTCGGTACAAAGCTGGGAAAAGCATTTCTGGCGGTGAATGTTACCTGCTCTTTGTAATGCCTCTTGTCAGTTTTGAGAATTATGGGAAGCTGTATCTAAATCCGAGGGGGTCTCTGACCTGTCCATTCAGCTCACGTGCCGTTCAAGTTGGAAACTCCATTTCCAGGAAGGTTTTGTTTCAAGTAGGCGGGTTGTTATAAAACTATTCTTTCCCTAAACTTTGAACATGCGCATTAATCAAACTCATCACGGAGGTGATTATGCTATTGGGTAGGGTGATCAATACCGCATACTGTGTAGGGTGATTAATACCGTATACTGGGTAGGGTGATCTATACCGTATACTGTGGTAGGGTGATTAATACCGTATACTGGGTAGGGTGCTCTATACCGTATACTGTGTAGGGTGCTCTATACCGTATACTAGGTAGGGTGATCTATACCGTATACCGTGTAGGGTGATCAATACCGTATACTGTGTAGGGTGATCAATACCGTATACTGGGTAGGGTGATCTATACCGTATACCGTGTAGGGTGATTAATACCGTATACTGGGTAGGGTGATCTATACCGTATACTGTGTAGGGTGATCTATACGGTATACTGTGTAGGGTGATCTGTACCGTATACTGTGTAGGGTGATCTATAACGTATACTGTGTAGGGTGATCTATACCGTATACTGTGTAGGGTGATCTATACCGTATACTGTGTAGGGTGATCTATACGGTATACTGTGTAGGGTGATCTATACCGTATACTGTGTAGGGTGATCTATGCCGTATACTGTGTAGGGTGATCTATACCGTATACTGGGTAGGGTGATTAATACCGTATACTGTGTAGGGTGATCTATACCGTATACTGTGTAGGGTGATCTATACCGTATACTGGGTAGGGTGATCTATACCGTATTTTGTTTTTTCACAATTCGGGAATGAATAATCAGACAAGTTAAACATAATATTTTTTACATACCGTGAAAACATATTTTCTTTCATCATAAGTACTTAGTGATCACAAGGGTTAGTTTAAGTACTTAGTGATAACAAGGGTTAGTTTAAGTACTTAGTGAT
Source organism: Limulus polyphemus (assembly GCF_000517525.1). Taxonomy (NCBI): domain Eukaryota; kingdom Metazoa; phylum Arthropoda; class Merostomata; order Xiphosura; family Limulidae; genus Limulus; species Limulus polyphemus. Next base: position 7,953 of record NW_013678198.1, on the reverse strand, counting down.
AACAAGGGTTAGTTTAAGTATTTAGTGATCACAAGGGTTAGTTTAAGTACTTAGTGATCACAAGGGTTAGTTTAAGTACATAGTGATCACAAGGGTTAGTTTGAGGTCTTAAACACTAAAATCTGGGTTCGATCCCTGCGGTGGGCAGAACACAGATAGACAATGCATTCTTAAGGTTTGTGCTGAAACACACAAACCCAGTCAAATACCGTGAATTTTAACAAAGCGTTTACTGTTTTGTCTTGTTAAATCCTATTTCACTTAAAGTTTATATTTTGATAAATTCTTTACATTATGGTAAATTCTAAATATTAAACTTAATACTTCGTTTTGTTAACCCTATTTCACTTTATTTTTATGTTTCGATAAATCTTATTAACTTTTTTTTAATCCAATTTCACTTAACGTTTATTTTTGAAAACCTATTTTAATAATGACGATTCGATTGTTTGTTTTTTTATCTCTATCGCAACACAAAGTCATACTTTTGTTTATTACGTCAGTTCTCTTTAACTGGTCTTCTATCTACTACCTATACATCGTTGTTTTAGTTGCTTCTGTCCGGTTTTTGTGATCGCGCTATTTGAGTCTTATAACTACAGGATCCGGGTAGCAATCTGAAGTTCCGGGTAAGCTGTCCGACTAACCCTGAAATGTATTCTAGATTACTGAGGTTATGCAAATATTGCTTAATCTAAACCACGATAGACGAGGAACAAAGTTGGCTGTAAAAATTAATTACCGCTTTCGTTTTGAGTATAATATATCCGTACTTATTTACTTACAAACATACGTCCATCCGTATTTACTTACAAACATCCATCCATCTGTACTTACTTACAAACATCCATACTTATTTACTTACAAACATCCATCCATCCGTACCTAATTACAAACATACATCCATCCGTACTTACTTACAAACATCCATCCATCTGTACTTACTTACAAACATCCATACTTATTTACTTACAAACATCCATCCATCCGTACCTAATTACAAACATACATCCATCCGTACTTACTTACAAACATCCATCCATCTGTACTTACTTACAAACATCCATACTTATTTACTTACAAACATCCATCCATCCGTACCTAATTACAAACATACATCCATCCGTACTTACTTA
>NW_013678198.1:0-6028 GCF_000517525.1 Limulus polyphemus | reverse complement strand
CGAGAGTATGTCCTCATGTAAACTCTCGTCCTCCTACAAACCCTTGGTTTGAGCTTGATTTTTATTTTACGTCCGGTTATCAGGACGCGGTTAATCTGTCGTATTATCTCGCAGCCCTGGTACTTGGTGCTTTATTTAACTACTACAATCTAACTTTTTTCTAAGCCTTGATTTGCTGTCTCCAGGTAATACAACTATCCTTATTGTATTATGGTGTCATCACAAAGTGGTTAAAAAAATCTTTGGTTAACGTTTTTAAGCAGATCACATAGTAGTAGCTTTAGCCTGTTAGATAACATATGAATTTCAGGAATAGTTTTATTTTTCTGTAGAGGGCGTTCTTTGTGTTTAAAGTTCTAGATTTATACGAACACCTACGTTTTTGAAATATTCGAAAGTACGTGTTTGGACAACATCTGTGTGTCATCACTTAACGACTTTAATCAGATGCTGCTCTTGTTTTACTTGCAGGAAAACGGTGTTAACTTTTACCTTCTTAAGCCACATTCACTATGATAGCTAGTTGATAGATGACGTGCTGTAATATTTCATAAGTTCTTTGTAAAGAGAACGGAAACTACTTGCGGATATGTTAACAATAGCACAAGCTTACAGTTCCTGAACGCTCCACATAAGTTTGATATGACGTCATCTGAATATAGAGTCACTGACCTCGAACTTTACTTCGGGTTTGGGTATGTCAACTAGGATAAATAAGGCTTAATTCAAAGCAAGCCACGAAGGTTTAACAACAAAATACGTATGGTAACTTACCGTCTGAAAGGTGGCGTCGTAACGTATTAGTGACATATCACTGAAACCGTATAGAAGTGTGTAGACAGTAGTGTAAGTAAGATGGTGTGATAAGAACTCCCGTACCGACTTATCATATTGTTGGGTATCATGTTACATTCTTGTGAAACGTACACACTCTGAGTGTGACGCATGCTCGTGATTTAGGTATTACATTTCAACCTGAAGAATCTTTTCAAATCGAACTTAATTCCACTATTATTCCTATAAACTGTGGCAGCTTTTGGTATTAAAATATTAAATGTTGAAGCATAAAGCAGCAATGTTGATTTATATCAAATGGGGGGGAGTAGGGGGGGGGGTAAGAAATAAAGTTATTTTCACCACGATGTGTAGGTAACGGAGTAGGGGGTAAGAAATAGTTATTTTTACCACGATGTGTAGGTAACGGAGTAAGGGGTAAGAAATAAAGCTATTTTCACCACGATGTGTAGGTAACGGAGTAGGGGGGTAAGAAATAAAGTTATTTTCACCACGATGTGTAGGTAACGGAGTAGGGGGTAAGAAATAAAGTTATTTTCACCACGATGTGTAGGTAACGGAGTACCAAATTTTATCAACTCACGATCCACCTGTTTCTTTAGCACAAAGCTATACAATGGGCTATCTGTGCTGTGCCCACTACACAGTATTAAATCCCGATTTTTAGCGTTATGAGCCTTCAGACTTACCGGTTAGCTTTCTAATATATTTCAGTAACGCCTAATAGTAATGTTAAATTTCTTGTTTTTGTTGTTTGTACAACATCATTTTAGGATCGTTGTTTATAAATAACTTTGATATAAAAGCATGTTTTACTTTGTCTTGTTATGTGACCCATCCTGATATATCTTGCGGCTCACCAGCATATCACGACCCATAGTTTGGGAACAGTTGGTGAAAACATACTGACGTGTTGTTGTCTGCTATACTTCATTCAAGAGTGGCTATCATGTGAGACAGTGAATTACACGTAACACAAGTTAGTTTGTGTATACCATGTAACCAGTGCTGAAAGTTAACTTTATACGACTTCAATGTATAGTAGAATAAATCTAACTTCGTTAGGCCTAAGTGATTGTAGTACCTAAAGTGTATCGATTAGGCCTTCTAACTTACTTCTAGTACACATAGTATATTAGCTAGGCCTTTCTCTGATTATCTCCCAGTTTACAAAGTATACCTGTTAGGCCTAAGTGATTGTAGTACCTAAAGTGTATCGATTAGGCTTTTTACTGACTTATCCCTAGTACTCGAAGTATATCAATTACGCTTTACCTTGACTTACTTGTGTCCAAAGTTAATCGGCTAGGCCTTGTAACTTATTTTTAGTACACATAGTATATTAGCTAGGCCTTTCTCTGATTATCTCCCAGTTTACAAAGTATACCTGTTAGGCCTTGTTCAGATTAATTATTAGTGCAGCTAAACCTTGTTCAACTGATTCCTAGTTCACGAAGTACACCAGCTAGACGTTTCTCTGACTCATTCCCAGCACACAAGTAGAAGCGAATAGGCCTTGTTTAGACTTATTCTTATTACAAAAGTATATCAGCTAAACCTTGTTCAGACTGATTCTTAGTTCACGAAGTACATTGCTAGGACTTAATCCCGAGTCTTTTTTCTGGAACATAAAGTAGTGTTCGGCTGTGTTCCGATTGATTTATGTTATTTATACAAAAATTAAATAAATAATAACATTCATAGATGGCATTTCTGTTGCGATTAAGTTGATTTATTAAAATAAAAATATTTTCTCAATCTATTAAATGCATTAAGATAACCTTATTATTATCTCTACTTTATCTTAGTTATATGTACTTTTACAAGTAGTGTAAGTAACATTACAAAACTATTGTGTCTATAGACCTATATAAAACTATATGTAAAGTAGCTTGACTAGAGATAATGACTAGCAAATAAGAAACAATGTTTCTTAGTCACTAGATTTAGAGTTTAAATAAAAAATCAGTAACAATGTTTTATGGACACTAGATTGGAGACTATAAGTAGCAAATCATAGATAATTTTTATGGTCATCAAATTAGAGAAAATTAATAGAACTTCAGAGAATATGTTTCATGGTCACTAGATTAGAAAGTATACCAGAAAATCAGAGATAATGTATCACAATCATTAGATTATAGAGTATAAGTGGAAAACAGAGACAATGTTTCATAGTCACTAGATCAGAGAGTATAAATAGAAAATCAGAGACAATGTATCATAGTCACTAGATCAGAAAGTATAACTAGAAAATCAGAGACAATGTTTCATAGTCACTAGATCAGAGAGTATAAATAGAAAATCAGAGACAATGTTTCATAGTCACTAGATCAGAGAGTATAATTAGAAAATCAGAGACAATGTTTCATAGTCACTAGATCAGAGAGTATAAATAGAAAATCAGAGACAATGTTTCATAGTCACTAGATCAGAGAGTATAAATAGACAACAGAGACAATGTTTCATAGTCACTAGATCAGAGAGTACAAATAGAAAATCAGAGACAATGTTTCATAGTAACTAGATCAGAGGGTATAATTAGAAAATCAGAGACAATGTTTCATAGTCGCTAGATCAGAGAGTAAAAGTAGAAAATCAGAGCCAATGTTTCATAGTCGCTAGATCAGAGAGTATAATTAGAAAATCAGAGACAATGTATCATAGTCGCTAGGTCAGAGAGTACAAGTAGAAAATCAGAGACAATGTTTCATAGTCACTAGATCAGAGAGTATACGTAGAAAATCAGAGACAATGTATCATAGTCGCTAGGACAGAGAGTACTAAGTAGAAAATCAGAGACAATGTTTCATAGTCAAACATTGACTCTGATTTTCTACTTGTACTCTCTGACCTAGCGACTATGATACATTCTCTCTGATTTTCTACTTGTACTCTCTGATCTAGCGACTATGAAACATTCCCTCTGATTTTCTAATTATACTCTCTGATTTAGTGACTATGAAACATCGTCTCTGATTTTCTATTATACTCTCTGACCTAGCCATAGTCGCTAGATCAGAGAGTACAAGTAGAAAATCAGAAACAATGTTTCATAGTCGCTAGGTCAGAGAGTACAAGTAGAAAATCAGAGACAATGTATCATAGTCGCTACGTCAGAGAGTATAAATAGAAAATCAGAGACAACGTTTCATAGTCACTAGATCAGAGAGTACAAGTAGAAAATCAGAGTATCTTAAGTTAGCGTTGTCGAGAAACTGTGGAAAGTGCCGAGAAAAACCAGATGGGAAATCTAAAGTGACCACAAAATGTACCTAGGAGAGAGAGAATGAAACTGTGAATATATACTGATTTCAACATCATTTATAGATCATTATCTGCCTCGTACATGTTGTCATAAACAACACCCTGCTTAGGTACACATTGTCACCATCAGGAACTCACAATTCATGTAACAACACGAGATTAACACTAGAAACTCACAATTCATGTAACAACACGAGATTAACACTAGAAACTCACAATTTATGTAACAACACGAGATTAACACTAGAAACTCACAATTTATGTAACAACACGAGATTAACAATAGAAACTCACAATTTATGTAACAACACGAGATTAACACTAGAAACTCACAATTTATGTAACAACACGAGATTAACACTAGAAACTCACAATTCATGTAACAACACGAGATTAATACTAGAAACTCACAATTCATGTAACAACACGAGATTAACACTAGAAACTCACAATTCATGTAACAACACGAGATTAACACTAGAAACTCACAATTCATGTAACAACACGAGACTAACACTAGAAACTCACAATTTATGTAAATAAACATGGTTACTACAACGAACTCCCCAATTATATAACATCATATGGTCACCACCAGAAACACATATGTTATTTAAGAACACATGGCTAAAACCAAAAACTCACATGTTTATTAGCAACACATGGCCACCACCAAGAATATAAACTAAAAATCCGAACTCAAGAAATATGTTAACCACCAAAAAAAAAGTGATATGGTGGTAGCTATAAACTATTGAACGTTGACAGGTAAATATATTTCACAAGAAGAGCTACTGGTAAATAGAATTATTTATAGAAATATCTATAGTACTTATATCGTTATTAACTTACAAAACCAAACATCTTGATCTAAAACATTAGCTAAAAAATTCGACAATACTTACTCCAGTAAATGTTGGTAAGGATGAGGAAAGTGAACATTTTAAGAAAAGTTGATTTTTTTTTCACTTCTTTTGTGACAATAGTCGACCTGCATCGGAAAGAAAGTTTAAAGTCTTAAAAACATCCAATAAAGCATGAAGATATATTTAAACACCATTATAAAATGAAAAGTCAATAATATTTATTTAGGAATGAATTCTGGTGATCAACAAAATACCAGTTTATTTTAAACCTCGAGAAATAAATTTCACTATACAATAAAATGTCAAAATCACCGAAATTAAATAATCCTAACACTAGCTTACGTGCTACGATTACAGCTCTATGGTAGCTAGATTTACCCTAGTATTAGTTTACTTACCAGGATTACAGCTCTATGGTAGCTAGATTTACCCTAACACTAGCTTACTTGCTAGGATTACAGCTCTATGGTAGCTAGATTTACCCTAACACTAGCTTACTTACCAAGATTACAGCTCTATGGTAGCTAGATTTATCCCAGTAGTAGTTTACTTACCAGGATTACAGATCTATGGTAGCTAGGTTTACCCTAGTAGTAGTTTACTTACATGGATTACAGATCTATGGTAGCTAGATTTATCCCAGTAGTAGTTTACTTACCAGGATTACAGATCTATGGTAGCTAGGTTTACCCTAGTAGTGGTTTACTTACCAGGATTACAGATCTATGGTAGCTAGATTTACCCTAACACTAGCTTACTTGCTAGGATTACAGCTCTATGGTAACTAGATTTACCCTAGTACTAGTTTACTTACCAGGATTACAGCTCTATGGTAGCTGGGTTTACCCTAGTAGTAGTTTACTTACCAGGATTACAGATCTATGGTAGCTAGGTTTACCCTAGTAGTAGTTTACTTACCAGGATTACAGCTCTATGGTAGCTAGATTTACCCTAGTACTAGTTTACTTACCAAGATTACAGCTCTATGGTAGCTAGATTTACCCTAGTAGTAGTTTACTTGTTAGGGTTATGCTCTATGGTAGCTAGATTTACCCTAGTAGTAGTTTACTTGTTAGGGTTATGCTCTATGGTAGCTAGAT
>NW_013678197.1:9730-11793 GCF_000517525.1 Limulus polyphemus | reverse complement strand
GTCTGGGTATCAGTGAAAAAACACTAATCATGAACAACTGAGATCTGAAGCTAAACAGTTTCATACAGCATCTTAATGAAAGACTTTAAAGATGTCGGTATAAAAGCCATCTACATTGGACATAATGGTTGGTTATGATGATAGAAAATAACGAGGAACCATTATAATACAGCAGTAATAAATTAGCTAATTTTAGTGTTCGACCAAAATGTAATAGTAATATGTAACGGAGAGTAATATAACATTTATAATAGATACGAAGACCTTTTCATGTGGAGAAGTGCATAAACCAAAGAACTATTGGGAAAAGGTTCAATTTGGAGACGCCGGGTATCGATCCCGGTACCTCTCACATGCTAAGCGAGCGCTCTACCATCTGAGCTACGTCCCCTGTTTAAATACTATTATTGTATAAGAATTAATGAATACAAATATTAGAACTGGTTTATCAAGCGACAAGAAAGTATGTCACCAGGTGAACTTCACGTTAGGGAACACCCAGACAAGATCTATTTCTATTGAATCATTTCCACGTGCACTTAGTATTATAAAACTTTATAAAGTACCAAGAGTAATAAAACACGTGATGTCCCTTTCTTTGCCCAAAATATATTGAGATGCTGCATCAGAAACATAAAATATCTTACAAACTTTGAAATAGTGTAATGTTGGTTTTATGTTACAGTGATATCGTTTTATCATTAAACTCATCAGTTTGTTTGAGATAAACCGTTGCGGTGTGTATACAAATGTTATAGAACTAACTATCCGTACAATATATTGTACTGAAAGCTAACATAGATAGGTGAAAGAGTAAATAGAGTGAACGTAAAGTGACAGTTTGATAAAAAAAACATCTTAATGGTATCTAGTTATTAACGTAGTCTCTGATATAGGTGAACTTGGAGACTGAAGAATTATTATTTGATAAAGTTATACACAAATAAAGACGTGGTAGTAAAGATGATGATACAGATGAAACTGATGATTCTGGTGGTTGTACTTTGTCTGATTAACTACTTCGTAAGAAGTTCTCTTTAAAAATTCCACCATTATATCGACCATGAATAAAGAATGAAAACAGTTTTCGTTAGATGGGATTCACCAACCTTTAACAACAAAACTTTATTTACATACACACATAAGTACGTGTAGAAAAACGTGTTCATTTCCTGTGGTCACCAAATGGCCTGGTGGTTAGGGCCATCAACTAGCAACTAGCAGACCGTGGTCTCAAGTCCTATCAACGTAACGTGCTTCTAGAGGTGGGGACGTTATGACGTGGCGGTTAATTCTACTATTCGTTGGTAAAATAGTATCCCAAGTGCTGGCGGTCGACGTTATTCACTAGTTGCCTTCCCTCTAGTCCATCACTTCAAAATTAGGGATGGCTAACGAGGATAGCACTCAAGTAGCTCTGAACGAACACACAAATGAACAAAGAAATGATATATTATTTGCTGATATATCTGTTAAAATAACAGTAAGAAAGATTGGTCTGTATTAAGTAACAGTCAGAGAAGAAACTCGGGTGTCTCTAACAGTTAAAATAAGACTATATAATATCAGATAACGTGATAAGGAAACGTAACCAGATAGATCTGTTGTACAGTTTTATATGGATGGCATTCCACAAGTTCATAAACCACACTGTTCTGTATGGTCAGTGTTGTACTTATAACAATAGTTTGTCTTCTAAACTATCTTCAACAATATACAAATGGCAAAGTTTTCTGTTTTAGATCTAGGTTTTAATTATAAACCTCAGTAAATAATTAAACACTTCATACTGATATATACACACATATAGCAAGTTGATATGAATCATATTACTACTAGCAGGTATTAAATCTTTAATTAATTTAGATTCGTCTTCAGGTGTAGCAAACATGTTCTTTTTATAACGTTAAGCTAGAAAGTAGAATCACAGGGGTAACCAACATAAAGACTGAGGTTAATGACCAACACAAGTAAATCAAATTTTACCAAAGTTTGGATATTATTATAATCCGACGATAACTCAGTTGGTAGAGCGGTGGACTGTAGTTAGATAATTGTTATCC
>NW_013678197.1:5716-9238 GCF_000517525.1 Limulus polyphemus | reverse complement strand
GTATATCCTGATAAGTGTTTATTCGTTTAAACCTTTCAAAGTTTGTGAGTTATTGATAAAAACTATTTTATTCACTTCTATCTGGAATATAATTAAACATTCAAAGTTTTCTTAACAATTCGGATGTTATTACAATCATTGAATCGTCTATGGTTTGAAGAACCGTTGTATTTAAAGGTCTATAAACATGGTGATGGTTATGTAGCATATACATGTTCTGGACTGTTTTAACATAATAGTTAGATGGGGAGATGTATTGGTGATGAATTCAGTTATAAGTGAAATTGAACGACTAAACGAATCTTTCTGTACATAAATATATATCACAAACAAAATAGATAAATAATTTAATAATGCTGAGATTGTTTATAATTAACAGGTAGGGAAATAAGTAAACAGTTTTTGTTTTTATTGAAAATTATTTTGATTATATTTTTCAGATAATTGGCGATTTTGTTGTGAAAAAAGATGATACATCAACACAATTAATTCCCTTAACAATCTTAAACACCTCAATCAGATCCCCTCTAACTCTTTTTTTTTAAGAGAAAACAATTTCAGAGATCTTAACCTCTCGTTGTATGACAGGCACCATTCTAGTAACCCTTCTCTGAACCCTTTCCAACAATTCAATGTTCTTTCTAAAGTAAGGAGCCTAAGTCTGAACACAATACTCCAAATGTGGCCTAACCAGTGACCTATACAATGAAACTATAACCTCTTTAGACTTGTATTCAACATTTCTGTAGATACAACCTAAAATCCTATTCGCCCTAACACTAGCAACAGTCGTCAACTATTACCCCAAGATCCCTTTCTTTCATGCCACGGTTAAAGTTATCCCCATCCAAATTATATTTATAATTCAAATTATGTTAACCCACATGCATTATCTTGCATTTATTATAATTAAAACCCATCCACCACTTATTTAACCAACTCACTAAATGATCTAAATCCTTTTCTAAAGCAGCAGTATCCTCTTCACAGCTAGAAACACCCAAGACCTTAATATCATCAAAAAGAGCAAAGGTCCTAAGACTGGGCCTTCAGGTACTTCACTTGTGACATTAATTCAGTATAACTGAACTCCATTTATAACAACCCCCTGCTTTCTTCCATCCTGCCACTCTTCTATCCAATTTGCTAACTTGTCCCTCACACCTATAGATATAATTTTGTTTTAGAAGCTGTTTATGTGGCACCTTGTCAAATGCTTTCTGAAAATCCAGATACACCAAATCTACACCCTTACCTTCATCTACATAAGCAATAACATTTTCCTATGTTTGTATTTCATCCTGTTTTAAGTCCTAGGTATTGTAAATATATTCTAAAACAAAATATCAGAATATAATGAGAAAGGAAAGCTCGAAGTTATATGTAATATGTTTGTTCATATACAGTCAGATGTAAAGTATAGAGCTGGTTGTTAAATATAGTATAGGCCTAAAAAGCTTCTATTATCACCCAAAGGGCTCTAGTTATCCCACATATTCTCTTCTTAAAAGACACAAGTTTACTATTAAACCGTAGCTTTGAATTTAGTGAGGTTTGATAAGTTATATTTGGGTGTGGATCTCTATATTTAACAGCCTGATGACTTGTGTAATGGCTGTAGTTAGGGGTAGAATGAATGAATGAAGAGAATCTGCTTTGTTTACTCGTCAAAATGCTCAGCCTCGTTCTCGCGACGACTTTGACACACCATATAAAGAAAACCATGTCCACGTGTTTATGAATAAGTTAGGCCCAACTTGATAAAGGCTTAACTAATGTTAGGCCTAAGGCAAGTGTACTTACATCTTTCGGTGTCTACGATTACAATTCGTTTGTATTATTCTAGAAATCCTGTATTCAAAGAAGTACTGTTGCAATAAAGATTCTAATTTGACGACAACTGTTTTGCAACACAATTTCTATCTATTCACCACATATCCTCTCCTATACATACTATGTAACACGAAATTCAAATTTCACCATATTTTACCAAACGTCAAGCTGTATGGAAGTCATTTTACTGTGAAGTCATATACAAAAACTAATTATTGCTGTTTCATAATTTTTATATAGACAGTACTTTTTAAAACGAAAGATTTTTTTTTCAAAATATACAAAGAAATAACCAATCAAAAGAGCCTTAAATAGAGAATGTAATCTCATTTTTTTCTATTATTAAGAAAACTTAATAAGTCAACAAAGAAAATTCTAATAATAAATAGAAAATTGTAATTCAATGAAATAATATTTTGTGAGCCAGTGTACCACAGAGTGTTGGAATAATAGTGTGATGTATCGTGTAAGATTTGTATTCGTGATAAAAATTGTCATTATGAACAAACCCCCAAAAAGTAAATGTCATTATAAGACAATACAAAAAATTAAGCATTTTATGTTGGAAATGCGAATATTATATTAGTATTGATCTGCAAGATCCAGATTATAAGCATCTTTCCTGACAATAAATAATACTCGGTGGCATTGTTTTAAACGTCATTACATAAATATCATAATTAAACTGGTTAAATGCAGAAGAAACACGACTTATCTTGTAACTAGTTAGAACCAATATTAGTTTTTTTAGTTTCTTTTCTTTTAACACTTTCAAATAAAAACATATATTTAATTCAAAGAATAACACAGAAATATTTCAAAAGGTAATCACAAACAAAGAAACAGATTTTTTTTCAATAAAAGTTATGGTATTACTAAATAAAACTACCAGGGGCTGATAACAAACGTTTATTATTTAGAGTAAACAACAATTACACAAGAAACGCAGGTTTCTCTTAGAGTGTAAGAATATTAATACATTATACCAGAAAAACTTCATAAACACACTTAACCAGTTAGGTCTGTTGTAAAATATTTTATTCCTGACATTCCTAAAATCAAACTGAACTACATAACCATGAATATAAAGTTTGTCTACATATTTTATACTTAATAATTTAAGTTTTCGAAACAGGTTCCACGTATTCACCACACATCTCATGACTTTGTCTGTAACAAGAAACTTAAATATTACAATATCACGTCAAACGTGTGGCTGTATGGAAACTGTTAGGCTAATACAGACCTATGTTTCTTTGTATCTTGTAGATGTTACACCTGAATATGTGTTATTTAAACTAATAAATAGCTGGAAAGTGGAATCACAGGGGGAACTTAGGAACTAGGGTTAATGACTGAGACAATAAAACAACATTTATAGAAGTTTTTATGCATCAAACAATCGATAGTTGGTAGAGTCGTGGACTGTAGTTCGAAAATTTTATCTTGGTCGGAAGTTTAAATCCACGTCGAGAAATTTTAGGTAGATAGAATATCGTTATTATACGCTTGGTTAAAAGGCCTCTTCGGTACTGAATATGGTAGATAGAATATCGTTATTATACGCTTGGTTAAAAGGTATCTTCGGTACTGAATATGGTAGATAGAATATCGTTATTATACGCTTGGTTAAAAGGTATCTTCGGTACTGAATATGGTAGATAGAATATCGTTATTATACGCTTGGTT
>NW_013678197.1:2485-5035 GCF_000517525.1 Limulus polyphemus | reverse complement strand
ATAAAATATATTTTATATAATTATTTTTGGAATATAATTAAACATTCAAAGTTTTCTCAACAATCCAGATGTTATTACAATCATTGAGTCGTCTATGGTTTGAAGAACCGTTGTATTTAAAGGTCTATAAACACGGTGATGGTTATGTAACATATACATGTTCTTGACTATTTTAACATATTAGTTAGATGGGGTGATGAATTCAGTTATAAGTGAAATTGAACGACTAAACGAATCTTTCTGTACATAAATATATATCACAAACAAAATAGATAAATAATTCAATAATGCTGAGATTGTTTATAATTAACAGGTAAGGAAATAAGTAAACAGTTTTTGTTTTCATTGAAAGTCATTTTTCTTATATTTTTCAGATAATTGGCGATTTTGTTGTGAACACTTCTGTGACTAAAACAACCTTAATTAGTACGTTTTAAATACAAATGAATGGGGGAAGAAAGTAATTTGGTGTAAAATCACAACAGCTGACAAGTTAGCAAACACTGAAGTAAATCTGGACGTTAACAACGTAGACATTATGGATAACATACTTTTATAACTGAGGCTGTGACCTTTGGTTGACATTGTGGGAGGAGTCTATGTGGAATAGGTTGTATTAAAGTTTCGGTTTTGAGACCTGACGTTTATGTAGTAACATTTGGATACAGGAATGATGGTCAAGTTTGTTCCTAAACGGGAGTTAAAGTTGGTGAACAAATGTTGTCCACTAGAGGAACAGTTAACAAAGTTGTCACAGTTTCATTAAAGTTGATGAACAGATGTTGTCCACAAGAAGAACAGTTAACAAAGTTGTCACTGTGTCCATGTTTCTTTAAAGTTGGTGAACAGATGCTGTCCACCAGAGGAACTTTTAACAAAGTTGCCACTGTGTCCATGTTTCATTAAAGTTGGTGAACAGATGTTGTCCACTAGAAGAAAAGTTAAAAAGTTATAACTATGTCCATGTTTCATTAAAGTTGATGAACAGATGCTGTCCACAAGAATAACAGTTAACGAAGTTGTCACTGTGTCCATGTTTCATTAAAGGTGATAAACAGATGCTGTCCACTAGAGGAACTGATAACAAAGTTGTCACTGTGTCCATGTTTCATTAAAGGTGATAAACAGATGCTGTCCACTAGAAGAACTGATAACAAAGTTGTCACAGTTTCATTAAAGTTGATGAACAGATGCTGTTGACAAGAAGAACAGTTAAGAAAGTTGTCACTGTATCCATGTTTCATTAAAGTTGGTGAACAGATGCTGTCCACTAGAGGAACAGTTATCAAAGTTATCACTGTGTCCATGTTTCATTACAGTTGATGAACTGATGTTGTCCACAAGAGGACCAGTCAACAGAATTGTCACTGTGTCCTTGTATCATTAAAGTTGGTGAACAGATGCTGTCCATTAGAGGAACAGTTAACAAAGTTGTCACTGTGTCCATGTTTCATTAAAGTTGGTGAACAGATGTTGTCCACAAGAAGAACAGTTAACAAAGTTATCACTGTGTCCATGTTTCATTAAAGTTGGTGAACAGATGCTGTTCACTAGAGGAACTGATAACAAAGTTGTCACAGTTTCATTAAAGTTGATGAACAGATGCTGTCCACTAAAGGAACTTTTAACAAAGTTGTCACTGTGTCCATGTTTCATTAAAGTTGATGAACAGATGTTGTCGGAAAGAGGAACTTTTAACAAAGTTATTACTGTGTCCATGTTTCATTGAAGTTGGTGAACAGATGTTGTCTACTAGAGGAACAGTTAATAAAGCTGTCACTGTGTCCATGTTTCATTAAAGTTGATGAACAGATGCTGTCCACAAGAGGAACTTTTAACAAAGTTGTCACTGTGTCCATGTTTCATTAAAGTTGATGAACAGATGCTGTCCACTAGAGTAACTTTTAACAAAGTTGTCACTGTGGCCATGTTTCATTGAAGTTGGTGAACAGATGTTGTCCACTAGAGGAACAGTTAACAAAGCTGTCACTGTGTCCATGTTTCATTGAAGTTGGTGAACAGATGTTGTCCGCTAGAGGACCAGTCAACAGAATTGTCACTGTGTCCATGTATCACTAAAGTTGATGAACAGATGCTGTCCACTAGAGGAACAGTTAACAAAGTTGTCACTGTGTTCATCTTTCATTAAAGCTGACGAAAAGATGTTGTCCACTAGAGGAACAGTTCACAAAGTTGTCACTGTGTTCATGTTTCGTTAAAGTTGGTGAACAGATATTGTCCACTAGAGGAACAGTTAACAAAGTTGTCACTGTGTTCATCTTTCATTAAAGCTGACGAAAAGATGTTGTCCACTAGAGGAACAGTTCACAAAGTTGTCACTGTGTTCATGTTTCGTTAAAGTTGGTGAACAGATATTGTCCACTAGAGGAACAGTTAACAAAGTTGTCACTGTGTTCATCTTTCATTAAAGCTGACGAAAAGATGTTGTCCACTAGAGGAACAGTTCACAAAGTTGTCACTGTGTTCATGCTTCGTTAAAGTTGGTGAACAGATATTGTCCACTAGAGGAACAGTTAACAAAGTTGTCAC
>NW_013678197.1:0-1863 GCF_000517525.1 Limulus polyphemus | reverse complement strand
GTGAACAGATGCTGTCCACTAGAGGAACAGTCAACAAAGCTGTCACTGTGTCCATGTTTCATTAAAGTTGGTGAACAGATGCTGTCCACTAGAGGAACAGTCAACAAAGCTGTCACTGTGTCCATGTTTCATTAAAGTTGGTGAACAGATGTTGTCCACAAGAGGAACAGTTAACAAAGTTATCACTGTGCCCATGTTTTATTAAAGTTGGCGAACAGATGTTGTCCACAAGAGGAACAGTCAACAGAATTATCACTGTGTTTATATTTCATCTTCCGTCATATATCGATGATGATGAACTTGTGGAAAACATTTTGGAATATGGCTGTCAAGATAAACATGACAATAAAGGGATGAAACTATAGTAGAAAAGTATGAAAAAATAACATTTTCACAGAAAATAATATTATAAACATGGAGTTCCGTCATTACTTTATGTGATAAGATTGTATGATCCGTAGGGAAGTGGCGATACCTACTTTAATATTAATCATAATGACCAACATAAAGTTTGTAATTCGTGAAGGTACAATTCATATACCACATGGTAATTAAACAAATATTGTAATTAGACCCTAGTAGCTCCGGGTATCGATCCCACTACCTTTCGTGAGCGCTTTTTTAATTATTTCACTCATCTAAGATGAGAGATACCCTGGTGGCTTAGTTATAAATTATATCACTTATATTAAAATTATCTTCTCTGTTCCGTTGTTATTTTCTTTGGTATATTTTGCTAAAGTATTTGTGTTATTCTTTAATAATTCATTAATTATATCTTACACTACATCATCTCTGGAAAGTCAGTCATGTCTTCATCACCTGCCTAATAAAAAATATGTTTATATTTATGTCATAAATTAATATTAGGTTATCTTGTTGACACACAAAGTTGAGAGATTTCTTGTGAGTTTTGAAATACTTGAGAGTGTGTTGTGAAGTAATAAATGATGTTATAATTATATAAAAGGAAGAATTTACTTCATAACTCTCAATGGAAGAGACGTGTATGAATACATGAATAAAAAAAGAGTTCTGTATCAAATGGTTCTAAACTGGCCATGTACATTTATCTAATCACATAACAGTTGTAGTTAAAGCCAACAGTGATCAAAGTTTGAACATCAATATCCCACATAACAGATGTAGTTAAAGCTGATAACAAAGTTATCACTATGTCCATGTTTCAGTAAAGTTGGTGAACATATGCTGTCCACTAGAGGAACTGATAACAAAGTTGTCACAGTTTCATTAAAGTTGATGAAAAGATTCTGTCCTCAAGAAGAACAGTTAACAAAGTTGTCACTCTGTCCATGTTTCATTAAAGTTGATGAACAGATGTTGTACACTAGAGGAACAGTTAACAAAGCTGTCACTGTTTCCATATTTCATTAAAGATGATGAACAGATGTTGTCCGCTAGAGGAACAGGTAACAAAGTTATTACTGTGTCCATGTTTCATTGAAGTTAGTGAACAGATGTTTTCCACTAGAGGAACTGTTAACAAAGCTGTCACTGTGTCCATGTTTCATTAAAGTTGATGAACAGATGCTGTCCACTAGAGGAACAGTTAACAAAGTTGTCACTGTGTCCATGTTTCATTAAAGTTGATTAACAGATATTGTCCACTAGAAGAACAGTTAACAAAGTTGTCACGGTGTACATGTTTGATTAAAGTTGGTGAAAAGATGTTGTCCACTAGAGGAAAAGTTAACAAAGTTATCACTGTGTCCATGTTTCATTAAAGTTGGTGAACATATGCTGTCCACTAGAAGAACAGTTAACAAAGTTATCACTATGTCCATGTTTCATTAAAGTTGGTGAACATGTGCTGTCCACTAGAGGAACTGATAACAAAGTTGT
>NW_013678196.1:2228-11001 GCF_000517525.1 Limulus polyphemus | reverse complement strand
TATATATATATATACAGTGTTGCGTCATCGAGATCACATGACTACAGTGACGCCACGTTTCTAGAACTATCCCGTATCTTGGCGAATGCTCTAGTATTTGCTAGATATAGGGTAGTTTGGTATATATAAGAGGGGACAACGTGACGCGAGATTAATGTAATGTGTGTGTAGACAGTGAGTAATTGATCTGCAGTCAGAAGTATTATTGAGCACGTTCGTTGTTATAGCGTTTGTTTAGCACGAGTGTTGAAGTTGAGTGTATCGGTAAAGTTATATTCGGAAAGAATAAACCAGTTTTATTAAGAAAGGACTTGTGTCGCTTAAGTTTCGTCGGAACGAAGTTACGAAAAATCAATTAACAAGCGGAGACGTAACAGTAATGTACAAATTCTGGAACGTTCAAAAATAGAATTGCATTTGAAACAAAAGAAAAACTTAAATATAAATGCTGGGTGATGGCAAAGTCGTCGCTAAATACTTAAAAGATTCAGGGCTCTGTCCTTTGGGCACGGGAATTTTCGGCGTTTCAGTTTGATATCGATCATGGTTTTCTATTCTGATTTTTCAAGACACCAACAGGAGATTCGGGACACTGTCAAATAGAATGTGGTCATGGGCTCCGCGTGCCAGTACCTAGCGACGCCTCTGGTTTAAAGAAACAAATATAAAAAGGAGGTGTCATAAACACCAAACCTCTACCAAACAAATTTTAGTTTTTAAGAAGAGGAACAAGTTTGTTTGTTTCATGTTAAGCACAAAGCTACACAATGGGCTATCTGTGCACTGCCCATCACGGATATCGAAACCTGGTTTCTAGCTTTGTAAGTCCGCAGACATGCCGCTGTGCCACTGGGTGAAGGGCAAGAAGAAGAAAGTAAAAGTGGTCAGCCTGAGTTCTGCTCTTTTTTTTTCTAATAAAAGCAATAGAAATGTGATGCCTGAAGTTGTTTTCAGAACATTTCTAACAAGTGCAGAAGTTAAAAAAGCCTAATGAGCCATCAGATATTGACTGGTTTTAGTAGAAAAAAGGTTAACTACTTTGAAGAGTCTCAGAAGTATGATATTCTTCAATGTGCCTGACACACAGATAAACCTTGCACTACTTGCAAATCAACATAATTAAACTTGTGTAGAGGCACAGTCTGCACCTTTTCCTTCCTTCACTAAATGGAAGTTGTGTGTGTACTTCTTCTTGTTACTTATCTGTTTGAAAAGTCAGCAAGTCTAAGTAAAAGCTTCTTATACCATTTCAATTCTACATCGAATGGCATAATGCCTGAAAAATTGATCGTTAAGATCAATCTCTCCTATAAACTTCTTGTAATCCACGATTAGCTGTGGCTTGTTAATCCTGTCACTCGTTTTCTTGCCACTTCTATTAATGTGGCACTGTGCAATGTATAAATAACGTGAACATCTCTCTTATTAGTTCACTTCACAGCAGTCAATGAGCCACAGCTAATTTATCTGGGAAGTAGGCTCTGTCCTTCTTATAAGCGCCAAATGAAAACAACTTACCAGGGTTGGAGAAGTATAAAAGTTATCAGCAAAGAGAGAATATTCCTTTCTAAGACACTTTTCCATTAGAGTTTCTACAACTATTTCAGCTAAGCCCTTGTAAGGTACAAGCTCCTCTTTACCAGAGTATACTCTAAAATTTAGACAGTATTCAGTCATGGCTTCTGCCAAAATCCACGTTTAGATCCCCATTTGGTAGGCTTCTTAGGTTGATATTGTTTAAATGAAATTATATCCTTTATTCCCAGGATTTGTTCATAAACAGATAGTTCCTTAGAATGGTTATAGTGAGCTGGAAAATTGTTAATTTATGATCAAGCACAGGCCTGACTTTGAAGAGTTGATCATGCTTAGTAAACTTTTTAGGTAGGTTATTGGCATTTTCATTGAAATGCACAAAGCAAATGACAGATAGGAATGTTTTTCTAGAAAATATCGAAGAAAACCGGGGTAGATGAAGTGAAGGAATGGTACACTAGAAATGCCTAAGATGGAAAGTTAACACCAAGGAAAGCTAATATTTCTTTAGGAGTAACATCATTGTATTTTAACATTTTTCTTTTTTTCTGGCATCGATGTTTAGGTGTTTCCTTTTCTGGTGTACAAATCTGTTTATTTGTTCAGCAGTTTTGGTAACAATAATGAGAGAAAGAAAACCAAGTGGTGAATGACACCTGCTAGCTTTAAGGGGAAACAGACTCTCCTTGTATGAAATCTCTCAATAATTTGGGCTGCTCATTTTTAAGGGGTTTCCATTTGCACTCTGCACTACAGATTAGAGGCGTTTGTTGTGTCATCTTGCCTCTGGCTATTTTGAAAATGGATTTAGTACTAGTCATGGAAGGATCAGAAACGATATCCCCAGATTATTGTGAGTCATGAGGAGAGTCTTCACTTCTTCCCGTGAAGATAGGTCAGGCTCTTCCAACAGTAATGAATTCATAAAGGTTGATTTATCTGGATCCACTTGAGTTCACCTAACGACTTCATCCTCTGACTCGGAGGAAAGAAACTCTTCTTCAGAGGTGGAAGCAAAAAAAAGAGAAACAACACTTCATCCACAGAGATCTCACTCTTTTTCTTGAGTGAATTCATTAGATCTTTAGGGCAATCTCGGAAAATTGTATATCCTCAATATTCTGTTCACATAATTTCTAAAGCAACATATATGCATATACATATGAAATATTGCATATACTTTCATTAATATCCTGAAACTTAAAGGTTCTAAGAACACATGCTCTTGATATATTCAAATAACAATTACAGTTTACTGTTAACTATATTTTACACAGTTAAAAGTATTTAGACAAGGTATACAATGTTTATCAATTGTTACATTCCAGTAATGTATAGTCTGTAGCATATATAGTATACACATATTGTCTAAAACATAAATTGTAGTAAATAATATCTAAACCATAAATATCCATAATGCTTGGGCTCTTACACTGTGTGGCAAAAGCAAGTATGTCATTACACAATATAGACCACATTTTAGAAATTCAAAATAATCTTATTTTACAAGACTGTTAGAAAACTCTGTATAATTAAGTAGATGTACAATTTGACTAATTTTTGAGAGGCAAATTGCATACCTAGCTTTGCCCTTGGTGAAAACCCGACAGATCTGGTGAAAGTCTACAAGTAAAAGTGAACTCTCAGTCCCTAATGAGCTTTTCTTTTGAAGCTCTTGTAATCTTACATTTTGCAGGATATTTTATAGAGGCTGCACTCCTTCATCTTGTTTCTCTTAAAAGTATACACAAATTGGCTAAACATGAACAAAATCTATGCGAGGCTTTTCAGTAGTTTCATTCACCAAAAAAAATATGTTGTAAGACAAGGGAACTAGATCAGAAGTGAGAAGGTGCAGAAGTCGAGTCGAGAAGCTTGGCAGAAATGGCAAAGCAGTTGTGTCACATCTTGTTCAAAGCAGAGCATTTCACAGTAGAGATGGGGTTAAAATTTCTACTGTCTAAATTTGGTACACTTAATGCATTAAATTTAATAATAATCTTGAATTGTGTTTTTACGGAAAACTTGTTCTACATCGAGAATTAAGAAATATCCCCCCAAAAATATTTTAATTATGAAATGCTTCTGTAATTCAGGCTTAAGCATTTATTCTAACCCTAATATAAACCGGCAGTTAAAATATATAAATCATAAAAGAGCGGGAAAGTTAAACAGCAGCAAGACTGTACCTATAATAACACGTAAACTGAATCACAAACAAACAATAGTACAAAAACAGAAACAAATAAAACGAAAAAACCACATATTCATGGAAATCATCAAAAACATTTTCACAGATTTTATCAAAGAACATACACAACCAACACAAACCAGAGATTGCATAGAACTAATAATACAAATAGTCAAAAAACACTTCACACCATACATACCAGAGATAATATAATCAATCACAGGATCCCTACTCACATACCATTCACAGTTTTACATATCAACATCCAAAGTGCACTTGCTTCCAAGAAACATTAGATTGAAGATATTACTAACATAGTTAAACTTGATACATATGTAACAAGCGAAACCTGTATATATCAAAACCATAAATTCAGGATCAAAGGGTATTTATCAATAATAAAAGATAGAATAAACAACAGTAGGAACCGATATAGACAGTGACCATCTCCCAATCTGGAGCACCTTCAATCTCACCCCATACAAATAAATCAATGCAAACCAAAAATTTAACTACAAAAACACAAATTGGATCGAATATAAGTCACTTATAAACAAAATCTTACCAAAACAAATAATAACAAATGTCGCGAATGCATCATATATAGATGCATATTGTCATACAATCGCTGAGTACCTTATCACAGCAAACAATACCAAAACATAAAACAGCACAAACATGGAAAACACATGCACAAATAATAAATGTAAAAGAACAACGGAAACTTCGAAGACAATACATACAAAACAGAGATTCCACACTAAAAACATAGATAAATGCTCTAAGAAATAAAATAAGAAAAGAAGTTCGAGAACTCAAACAAAATAGTTGGGATCATTTCTGCTCCCAACATAACGATCAAACATATCAACAACAATTCTGGGCACATCTAAAACGATTCATAAACACAGAAAACTCAAGCAACAATTACCCTCCACTTGAAACATGTCAGAATTAAAAATAAAAAAACTTCCTTTTTTGCCAAATGTCAAATAGAAAGGCTTTTAGTTATAGTTCTTAATAGTATAAATATATAAACCCCTCTTAAATATAAAATATTTAAAATTCTTTATTACTATATACAAAGAATTCTTAGTTCATACACAAAGCCTGCTCATACAGTCTGTTCCAACATTTGCAGTCCTTTTGATAGCTTCAATGTGGTACCTGTAGTTCTGAAGGTACAATGCCCACCTCATGATCCACGCACTTTCAATCTTGCACCTCTGAATGTATGCAAGTGGTTGATGGTCTGTCTGGATGATGAACTCCTTCCCATATAGATAGTTCTGGAATTTCTGAATGGCAAAAATAATGGTCAGACACTCTCGTTCAACCACGGAGTTGTCCTTCTCACTATTTAACAGATTTTTACTTATATATGTTACTGGAAACAGTCAATCTTCATGTTCTTGTAAGAGTACTGCCCCAATACGATCTCTGAAGCATCAGCCTGAACAATGAATGGTTTGTTGAAGTCTGGCATTATAAGAATTGGTGAGCTTCCCAACATGTTTTTTTAATTTTTTGAATGCCACCTGGTCTGGTTATCCCCATTTCACCTTGTTGAGCAAGCTTTTATTGGTCAGGTCAGTCAGTAGTGCAGTAATTTCAGCATAATTTGGGATGAATTTCCTGTAGTATCCCACTTACCACAGGAAGAATCTGACTTGCTGCTCGGTCCTTGGAGCTGGTGTATCTTGTATGCGAATTATATTTTCATTTTCCATGTATATCTGTCAGTTCCCCACTTTGTGTCCAACATACTCCAGCACAGAATATCCGATATAGCACTTGGATGGTCTGATGGTGAAGCCTGCTGCCCTCACTTGCTGGAACAGTTCTCTAAGTCACTTCAGATGGTCTTCCCATCTTGCAGTGTGTGTCAGAATGTCATCCACATAGTACTCGATGTAGGTGAATGTTGCTGCTGAACTGACAAACCCACATTCCATCTGCTTAAATTGGTAACATCCATCTGGTGTCACAAATGCTGTCTTCTCTTTAGATCCCATCTCCATCGGGATATGCCAATAACCTTTATTAAGGTAGATCTTTGAAAAGAACCTTGCCCCGTTTAGTTTTACCATGATGGCTTCTGGGTTGCAAATTGCCATGAGGTTCAGCTTCCAGAAGTCTATGCAAAAACGGTTTGATCCATCCCTCTTCTTCACGATTACAACTGGTGAAAAGTAGGCTGAATTTGAAGGCTTGATGATTCCAGTTTCCAACATTGCCTCAACTTCCTGCTTTATCAGATCTGTCATTGCAAAAAGCATCTGATAGTGCTTCACTTTGACTGGATCCCTGGTCGTGGTATCAATCTTGTGTTGCACAATGTCTGTCTTTCCTGATTTATCCACAAAGATATCTGCATACTGGTACAGTAGGACTTGTAACTCTTTCTTTTGCTTGCCAGTCAGTTCTTTGCTGATATTGACATCTTTGTATGTTTCATCTCCACCTATTGGTCTTTGGTCTAGGAGGTCCTCATCTTCTAAGACAAAGCCACTGTCTTCTGGTTCTGCATCTATGATGGCCACACTTGCAACATCCATCTCTGTTTCAATAGCTGCATCCATTAGATCTTCTTCCCTCCCAAAATACAATCAACAGATTGTCATGGTAGATCTTAGTCTTCCCATTCACATTCACCTTGTAGCACATTCTGTTGAGTACCTCCTGTACTTCAAAAGGCCCTTTCTGTTGCAGGGTGAGTTTGTTTGTGGTCTTTGGGCAGCAGAACTAAGACCTTTTGTCCAACCCAAAAATGCCAATCCTTGGCCTTCTTGTCACAAAAATGCTTCTGACTACCTTGAGCTGCATACAAACTCTGTCGAGCGAGTTGGCATGTCTCCTCCAATCGGTTTCTTACGTCAAACACATACTGGTATGTGTTCCTTACTTCTTATTATTCTTCTCCCATCCATAGCTCTTTCAATATTTGCATCAGACCTTGTACTATTCTTCCATACAGTAACTCAAAGGGCAAAAATCTTGTACTTGCTTGTGGGACTTCTTGGTAAGCGAATAATACTACCTGCAAGTACCTGTCCCAGTCATGTGGTCTCTCTTGGCACATCTTCTTTAGCATGCTCTTTAAAACTCCATTGACTCTCTCACAAAGTCCATTACTATTGGGATTGTACAGGGTGGTAAAGAGTTGCCAAGAACTGATGAGTCTGCACATTTCCTGCATCAGTTCTGAAGTAAACTGGGTCTCTCTGTCAATCATGATTTCTCTTGGAAAGCCTGCTTTGCAAAATATTTCTAGGGGCTTCTGCTACTCTCTCTGTCTCTATCTTTGGCAATGCTATTGCTTCTGGATAATGTGTCGCATAGTCGACTACTGTTAGCACATACCAGTTGCCCTTGTCAGACACAGGCGCTAGTCGCCCAATCAAGTCCACAGCTACTCTACTGAATGGCACTTTGGCTACCTTCCCTCTAGGTATAGTTCTTTGGCAGATGTCACATGACCTGCAGAATCTGCTCTCATCTCCGATGACTCCCGGCCTATGGAAGTTACTGGTGATTCTGTCTGCCATTTTCTTTGTTCCTATGTGTCAACCCACAATTGATTCATGAGCCAACTTCATCACTTGAGTCCGGTATTCTGTTGGTACTATGATCTGTTTAACTTCCCCAGTATAACTGCCTTGATACATTCAGTATAGAACTCCCTTCCGGCATCTCTATTTTATAAGTATCTTTTCCCTTTGATTTGTGCTAGTCTTTCTTCCAGGCATTGTCCCAAAGTTTCTGCAAACCTAAATTCGGGATATCGCCTTTTCACACTTGCAGGGGCTTGATGTCTTGTTTGATATTCTTTTCTTGAGCTCTGGTGGTGACAGCAGATGTTTCGTCAATCTCCTTTCTGTCTACTTCCTAGAAGTTTCTACTACCTGGTTTGTTTCCTATCACTAGGTCGTGTATTGGTTCCTTGATATACATGGCCTCAAGATCTCCTACATAATATGGAGTATCCACCTTTATTTTTGCTACGGGAATTTTCTCACTGTCTCATCAATTATCACACAGGCATACATTGCCTGTCATCTGATACTAGACTGGTTCTCACTGCTGCACTACTGCACCCAGTCTCGTAGAACCTTCACTTTCTTGTCCCCAAACATATTGGCATATTATTATTTGTTGGCACCACTTTGCCACTTGCTCCCATCACTGTTGATCCATTTGCTAATTTCAGCAGACCATTAGTCATGCACTGATCAATCATGCTTGCTTGTATTGAATTTGACAAGTAGTCTTGATTCTCTTTCTTCTGGCAGCAGCATCCATAGTGCCAGTCACTCTTTTCTTGTTTCTTAATAGCACTGTCTTTGTAAATGGCTCTAAATGCTTTATGTTGAGGTTTCTCCTGTTGTTTGCTGGTAATGGACTTGCACTCTTTTGCAATGTGTCCCATTTTATAACAAACATAACATCTCTTCTCCCTTCTGACTATTAACCTCCTGTCATCTTTTGTAAACTCCTGCTTCTGTTCAGCCATTACTGGTTTCAAATTTAACTGGACATTCTTGGACTTGCCAGTTATAATACCTCCATGGGTTTCCATATACTGTTCTGCCAACTTAATCATATTGTCTACATCTTTTGGTGCTCTCTCCTTTAGAAACAGTGACATGTCAGTTGAACACATGGTCATGAACTGTTCACGTACCAATAGGTCCCTCAAAACTATTTTCACACATGGCCATGTCAGTCCATCTGGTGAAATATCGCTGCAGACGTGCCACAAACTGAAATACAGTTTCTTCAGTGTCGGGTTTAACTCCTCTGAGCTTCCAATGAAAACCATCTTCAGTAAGTTCATATTGTTTCAGTAAAGCTACTTTTAATTTGTCATAATTCATGGTATCTTCTGACGTCATGCCTGAATATACTTGTAGGCCTTTTCCTGTGAGAAGTGGGCTGAGACAGACTGCCCAGTCACTTTTGTCCCAGTTATGACTTTGGGCGAATCTTTCACATCTCTACAGGAAAGCATCCATGTCATCTTTATGTTAATAAAATTTAAGCAGC
>NW_013678196.1:0-1228 GCF_000517525.1 Limulus polyphemus | reverse complement strand
CAGTATGTACAATAAATTCTTCAACACTATATATATATATATTATGGACATATAATAAATACTATATATGTAGTACTCTACTGTTAATTTCACTCTAGCATATTAAACGTTAGGCCTATCATTTCTACAATAAATAACTTCACACCAACTTTATTCTCTTTTGCTATTGTTACGACAGCGAAAGTCACGTGACCCTGGTAACACGTGATTAGTATCTAGAAGATTCACGAAGATACGAGATGTACGCTTTTATAATATATAAGACCGGCAAGAAGTGACGGCAACAATTGAATTGCAGACAGAGATAGCGACGAACAATTGAGTCAAGCGCGGTAGTAGGTAAAGTGCGTAAATCGTTCGTTGTGAATTATAGCGTTTGTTTAAGTTAAAGTGACTGTGAAAATTAACTGTATTGCGAAGTTGTATTGAGAAAGAATAAACTAGTTTTATTTAAGAAAGGACTTGTATTGCTGAAGTTTTTCGGAAATAATTTCTACGGAAAATTAACAAACGAAGACAGAGACGTAACACTATTATCTGTCTACTTCAGTCTATCTGCTGCTTCCTGCTCGTCTCACACTATTTATATCTTTATTACCTAATTGTTTGTCTGTATTCTATATTATCGACGTCAATATATTGCACGTGACGTTCGATATTCTCAACATCAATGAATTATTAACAAAACTTCCTACAATCATCTGCCTTTAACTCTTATTAAAACAAAAACTAAACAATAAAAAAAACATTCACTCACAAAACTAAATTAATCAGTAATATCTGAATAAACACTCTTATGACAAAACACAAAATAAAATAGCCTACACAAACTCTGAAAAAGCAGAATTATTTAAAGAACACATGAAAAACACAATTTAAACACACCAAGATCCTGACATGAATACACACTTTTACAATAAAGTCAATACCTATATCAGATTAAACAAAACTACATGAACACCTAAATTCTCTGCTGACACACCTAAATAAGTCAATAAACAATGACGCCAATAAAAACCCAATAACATTCCAACTGATAAAAACAATCACACAAATATAAGTTATAAACGCATTAAACACCACTAGAAACAAAGATCCAGGAGAAGACGGCATACAAGTCGTACTCCTTAAAAAAGGCACTCCTAGATTGTATGCACACCTTGTTGGTAATATTCCTCCTACACTGGCTCCTCAAATGTCCGTGCTTCCCACAGTTCCAACAACTTTT
>NW_013678195.1:3737-10096 GCF_000517525.1 Limulus polyphemus | reverse complement strand
GTGACTCGCTGACGCAACAGTATTATTGATTTTTAAAATACAGTTCTTTAACTATGTGAAACTGTACGTAACAACAACGCTGTATGCAAATTAAACGTTGTCTTATTTTAATTGCTTTATGCGTTTTCTCCGAGTTACTTTGTTCAGAGAAACCTTTTAACGACCTCTAAGGAATATATGAGGAAAAGCAAGAAAAAGGAACTTAATAAAACATATTATGAAAGTAACAAAGAAACTATACTACTGGTGAAAAGAATAAATATGATTATGAAACACGGTAACCTTACGGATTCACGTAAAAAATGGCTGAAAGCACCAAAAAACATTATGGAAAATCTTCATAAGTCACGTGTTGAGTGTGCAGAGTACAAAAGGGAACATTACATCAAGGATATTGTCAAGTCACGTGCTGAGTCTGCAAAGTACAAAAGAAACATTACTACAAGGATATTGAGAAGTCACGTGCTGAGTCTGCAGAGTACAAAAGGGAAGATTACTACAAGGATATTGTCAAGTCACGTGCTGAGTCTACAGAGTACAAAAGGGAACATTACTACAAGGATATTGTCAAGTCACATGCTCAGTTTGCAGAGTAAAAAGGGAAGATTACTACAAGGATATTGAAAAGTCACGTGCTGAGTCTGCAGAGTACAAAAGGGAACATTACTACAAGGATATTGTCAAGTCACATGCTCAGTCTGCAGAGTACAAAGGGAAGATTACTACAGGGATATTGACAAGTTTTGTGCTAAGTCTGCAAAGTACAAAAGGGAACATTACTACAAGGATACTGACAAATCACGTGCTGAGTCTGCAGAGTACAAAAGGGAACATTACTACAAGGATATTGTCAAGTCACATGCTCAGTATGCAGAGTACAAAGGGAAGATTACTACAGGGATATTGACAAGTTCCGTGCTAAGTCTGCAAAGTACAAAAAGGAACAGTACTACAAGGATACTGACAAATCACGTGCTGAGTCTGCAGAGTACAAATGGGAACATTACTACAAGGATATTGACAAGTCCCGTGCTAAGTGTGCAGAGTACAAATGGGAACATTACTACAAGGATACTGACAAGTCACGTGCTCGCACTAGATTATTCAATAGCAAGGATTCCTATGCACATATTGGCAAACCATGTGCAGAATCTAAACACAGGTTTTTTAAATAGTTGCTAATTTTTTGTTACTTTAATAGCATTTCAATTTTTCTATACTTTTGACACGTGCTATCATTTCTTTGTTGTTGTAGCTACTTGCTGAAGCCACCAAGCAATTCTAGTGTCCAGCTGTATGTGGATAATTGGATTGAAAAGTGTTTGCAAGACGATGGAATATGTTGTGATTTAATTGGAAAATTTTCTGAACTGTACAAAACTATTGTAGATGAAATATCAGCTACTATTTAAAACAAAACTGCTTGTCGGCTGACTGGCAGAAAACTGGTTCACAATGTTCTGTTGGCAAGAAAAAGAAATGTTGGCATTCTTTTAAAGAGCCTAAGAAAAATCAATGTTCTATGAATTGAGAATGAAAAAGACTTTGCCATCTGATTGAAAACTTATGCATTTGAGCCTTACTATTATGACGCCGCCTACAAGGCATCTACGATTACAAAGTCAACTACTATCGATCGTGATAAAAGATGCTTTGTAACTGACACCGGAGCTGCCGAACCAGATGAGTTTCTTTTTCAAAACTTACTACTTCCAGCCGATCACAAGAACGTTGCATTTTAACTAAAGAAGCTGGTGACAAACGAAAATGGGAGCATGTTTAAATTCGGGTTTTCCTTGTGAAGTAGCTAAAGAAGGAATTTTAAGTTCTATAAATTACTGCCTCAAATCAAAGAACAAAATTTCTGCCCTTCCTCATTCTGAGGAGGAACAAAGGACTAATGACTACAGTCCTCTCTTACTGATATTTTGGAAAACTAATATGAACATTCAGTTTATTTCCGAATTTTCTCTTGCTTATTACGTGACTGGATATATAATCATGGCTGAAAGGCCACATGCAAGAGTTATGTAAATAAATCTTTGAAGGGGAATCTCTGTACAAACGATTGTGACGTTTTGGTGTAAGATCACTTTGTTGTGGAAAATGTGGTCTATATGAGGCATCAGATATGCTTCTTGATGATCATCTTTGTGAAAAGTCTGAGACTGTTCAGTTTGTTGTTACTGACATGACAACCAGAAAAAAGAGAAGAGTAAAGATGCAAAAAGACCTACAACAAATACAAAGGATGACGATTCTAAAAACTTGGTTGATGACTTTATCTCAAAAGACCACAGAAATTGAAGGATGTTTGTCTTTATGATTTCGTCAAATGGTATTGCAGAACTGGCACTAATGATGCTGGCAACAAAGTACAGAAAGCTGTACAAACCAAAAATTGTCACTCACAAAATTTATGGCTCCACCAGTCCTGAACAGTGTGAAGACTATTACTACACTTTGTTGTTGTTGTTTGTGCCTGTTTTTACTAATTATTCAGAGTTTGTTGGTGATGGTGAAACAGCTGAAAAAGGCCTTTAATCAGTTTTTGAAGACATATAACAGCTTAAAGATCATCATGAAAGCCTTTAATGCATGCTGGAAGCCCGGTCAAAAGTAAAGACCATTAATAAAGCTAGAAGTGACGACGACAATCACTCAGAAGAGGAAGGTGTCAAATTAGTTGGTGAAGCAGAAGGAGCAATGCATGATGTTCAAAACATCGAATTTATTGAAACTGATCACTTGAGCCTACAGTAGCATATTGACATGTTTAATAAAGAAAAGTGGTGTGTTTTTATCACATTACAGGTCACCTAAATCATCAACGAATCTGAAAAATGTAAACGCAATAATTTGAAGCCATCACACGTATTTGCCAGTGGAGTAGATGTGCTATATTGGATTTCTCTGACAGAATGTTGTGTGCTGGAATGACTTACATGGCTATTTCTAGGGTTTGTATTCATTTCTATTAAGACTTCTTAAACCTACGTGTTTTTGTAGCACCATGAATGGCTATTTCTAGAGTACTTTCTCTGGATACATTATAACTTACTTCTTTTCATTCTGCCTTCATAATTGTCAGCAACAGTTGTCTTGAGGAAGTAAATAGATTAAATAGCTGCTTCAGGAAAGATCTTCCACTTCATGAAATATCTACGGAAAAGAGAGCACCAATGAAACAAAAGTTATTGGAGCCTTGTGATGAAGCCCACTTCAGCCACTAAGAAACCTATAGTTGATACTATAACTAAATTAAAGAAGAGATCTCTTGCTTTAGATGATAATAAACCTAACATTAAATCCAAAACTCTATTGCAGTAACCAGTAAAAACTGTGAAATTATCGTCGTTGACAGGCCTACAGCACCACGAATTGAATGGACAGACTAAAAGTATTATCTTGTTAACAAAGAATGACAGAGACAGGCTTGTGGCTTGCTAGAAATACAATTTGTATGTCTATTTCAAAGATAAGATGGAGGAGCACGTGTCATTTTAACATTAAAACGTATTGAGAGTGATAGTAATTATCTCTTTCTGAATACCAACACTTTAAAATACAAAGTACAATTGTTGCATACATGCTAAGTATACCTGATCTATTGAGTGGCATTGGGGTTGATTGTCATCGAAGCTACTGGCTGATAAATGGCACATAGGAAAGTGACTTTGAGATGTCTGTCCTTGCCCCATTTGCTTCAAACTGTGGAGTATTATTTGAAAGAGGGTGAGTATTGGCTTGCTTGTTTTCTTCATGGAATCGACAAAAGTGTACCAAGGGATGTCAGTCCAAAGTCTATGTATATTTCCTACACATGCAATCACTTTGAGGTTGTCACCTCCATAAGTAAATGCTAACGTCATAGCTACGTAAATTGCACTCGTAAAGTGCTGTCACATTTTTATATTCTTTGCTATTGAATACAGTGTTGCTGAATACATAGTTTGAATATTACTGGTGTTGTTTGTTATGCAACAACTGTACATGAGTTATTTCGCAACATTGCAGTTGTTGTTCATTTTAGAGCTCAAAGTTATTCATTCATTGGCTTCAAAATGCTGTTTTGTTTTTATGAAACAACTGAGCTGTTTACAGGTGCAGTCTGTGGTATTCCCAGTGGTTGGGCGTGTGGCCAAATTGAGTTTACTAATCACCATACAGTGTGACCTCGAAAATAGTACATGAAATTAGGTTAGGTAATGCACCAGAAAAAGAGTGTTAGTTGATTCTCGGATGAGAAAAACATTGCTTCATGCTTAGGCTTAAAGCGGGTCACAAGATGTGCACAGGTGGCAATCATGGATTTGGGTGTCTCCTACATTCTTGGATTAGAATGTATTAGAAGTATATTGGCTGTTCTCAGCTAATTTCAAAGCGTTACATGCACATGCATTTTAGTGAATACGTAGACCTCTAGCCTGAAACTAGGAAAAAAACAATTATGAGTTCTATTATACTGAACACAGCTAAGTGGTCAGTCAGTATGCATGTGTGTGCTGGATGTGCACGGACGTATAGAGAGACTACAGTGACTGACCACTTTATATTTAAAAAGGTGGCATCATACGACATCATTAAGTACGGTAGTAATGATCGTCATGTAACAAAATGGCGACCATAAAAATCGCCAATTTAAAACCACCTTCAAAGTATCTGAATATTACCAACGACTATTTCACAGTATTGGTTGATCAGAACTGAAGCTTACTGTGCTTATGAAGCCGCCTAAATCGCTGTATACATGTTTATGGAGTGAATCAAAATTTCATTATTTCAACGAATTTTCATCTAACTAAGAAAGTAAGTGACTTTTCCAAACATGCGTAGAGAGAAAATGGTGATCCTTATAGCTGTACTCCTTTCAAAGAACTCCTAATGCTTCCTTTCTTGTTATAATTATTATTAATCTTACACAAATACTACGTATGCATGTCTATTATGAATCTTACATGAACGATTAAAAAAAGACAGGTTTAACTGAATCAAATTTATTACTCAGACCCGGTGGTTTAAGTTACAAAGCATTACTAGCTTTATATTAACAGATATCTCACTTTGTGGGATAAAAGTCAGCCACAGAAAGCACGATTTGCATATATTATGTCCTTAATACGTGACTTCAGCTTTCCTTCCGTCTCCTGCAAGAATAAAAATATATATTCATCCTGGGCTATAACTAGCTTGAAAAGGGCATGACAATCATTACATACGTGTCTTGGCTTAAAACTCACACTTATGAATACTAAAGGTATACTTCAAAACCTTAACCTTTGCTATAGCTCCATAAACATGCTGTACTTATGAATGTGATGACAATGCACTTAAGCAATATATATGCACAAATCTATGACTTGGAGCACGACGAGCTGACAAATAAAAATAAACAAACAAGAATAGTAAAAAAAGTTAAATTTTATAAAGAGAAGTAGGGATCGATATATGGGGTAACATAGCTACTTATGTTATATAGAAAGTTCTAATGCTACAAAAAGTGTTGAAACAAGAAAGTCAAAACTACAAAAACTGAGTTACTTAAATTTTAACAGATTTTATCCCTATTTTGGTAAATCACTGTAATTATGTTAGTCTGAGCAAAGTTTGACCGTAGTTCATGATAGGAAGTTTTAATGCTACAAAATGTATTAAAACTTCCTATCATGAACCACGGTAGTGATTCATAATAGGTTTCGCCCATTTGTTGTTCTTGTTATTGTTCCGCCAGCCTACAGCAAAAAGGCTGCGCGAGTATCAGAATCAAACCTGGGCAATATTTCTAAACGAATCATTGCGCATTGCATAGAGTACTTTATATATTTCTATATTTTCATAAGGTAAAAAAATCATAATTCTAGTGTAAACGATGCTGTCATTACCCATTGAAGTTAGTTTTCTTATAAATATTTGGTGTTCCTTTAAGAAGCTTAAGTACAGGGTGAAACAGGAATTATTAGGTCGTCAAGAAATTAATGTCGCGTTTTGAAACACTTTCATTACCCCCTCCCAAAAAAAACGTACATCACGTATAATAGTTAAATGAACCGCCTAAACGTCAACCTAGTGTAGCCTATATAATGTGTAAAGTTTAATATACTCTAATCCCTTATAGCGATGGCACACGGCAAGACACACATTGGGCATGTAATGGTGTTTGAATACAAGAAGGAAAACAACGCCTCTGTAGGCACAAAGAATATCAAAGAAGTTTATGGAAATGTTTTGAACGTTCGTAAGTGACAACGATGGTTCAGTATATTTCGTTCTGGTGACTTTAGCCTTAAGAACTGTGATGGCAGGGGCCAACATGTTGGAATTGATATTGATGCTCTGAAGACGCTTGTTGGGTCTAACCC
>NW_013678195.1:0-3643 GCF_000517525.1 Limulus polyphemus | reverse complement strand
TCATGAAACAATACGTAAACATCTAAAGAATATGGGAAAACTCCATATAGAAGGTGTTTGGGTACCTCAAAAACTCTCGTTTCCAACTTGTGAACGTTGCTTCGTCTCTTCTAGCGCGTAATGCGCATAAAACATTTTTGGACAGAATTGTCACTGGTGATGAAAAATGGATTCTCTATGCGAATATTAAACATCAAAAACAATGGATCAGTCCTAGACAAAATCCACTTCCGACCCAAAACCTGAACTCCATCCACAGAAAGTGATGCTTTGCATTTGGTGGGGCATCAAAGGAGTAAAACAGATGACTGTAACATGTAGATACTCAGTGCTCTGTACACTATACAGTCGGTGTCTGTCGTGATATAAAAGACTGTTTGGTTTATATATTAGTGATTAATTTATTTTTGTGAGTGAATATTTTATTATTGTTTAGTTTTTGTTATAATAAGAGTTAAAAGCAGCAATTGTAGGAAGTTCTGTTAGTAATTCATTGACGTCGAGAATATAGAAGGCGGACAGATGATTAAGTGACAAAGATATGAATAACGTTAGACGAGCGGGAACAGATGATAGATAATAGCAAAAGAGAATAAAGTTGGTGTGAAGTTAACTACCATAGAAGTGATAGGCCAAACGTTTAATATGTTAGAGTAATACCAACAGTAGAAAACAAGATAAGAAAAATAATTTTATTCCTTAAAAGCGTGGTTCTAAAGTATTTGAATCAGCCTGAGTGCATTTTGACAAAAGGAACAGAGGATCTTGAAAGGAAAGAAGATCATACGATTACGGTAACTCGCGCCACACTTGTAAGTGAATCACAGAGAATACTAGTGCAATAGAAATACAGAAGATAGTTCGACTTGTCAACTGAAATTCCATAATAATTGAATAAGCCTAAGTGGATATTTGCCAAGAAGGAGAGAACTACATATGTAGTATTTATGATATGTCCATAATATCTATAGTGTTGAAGAATTTATTGTACATACATTAACTTGTTCTGAATATATATATATTATTTTGAAAACAAGTGAAGTGCTTACTGTTTATGTATCGCTAACAAGTCACAGACACCTACTGCAGAAGAGTCATAAGCCCAACAACAACATAGTATATATTTATACTATTAAGAAATATAACTAAAAGCTTTTCTATTTGACAATGGGCAAAAAGGAAAGTTATATATGTATATATTTATTTATTTTAAATTCTGACAGTGTCTTTAGGGAGCCAACCTCTTATATCATATATGAAGTGAAGGAGTAGAAAAAAACAATACACATAACATTAAATTTTACTATACACATTCATAGAATAATTACGAATGTTTATTTAACATGCAATGTTTTACTTAAAAAGGCTGCTTTTATACTTGTACAATTTTATACGTGGTTAGTAGGGGTTGTGTCTTAGTATATATATATATATATATATATATATATATTGCTATGTATAATATATAGAGAGCTTAGTCAATCAGAACTATAAATGTTCACTATATTCTCAAACAAATCTTTAGCTGCAGCTT
The DNA here is from genome assembly GCF_000517525.1 of Limulus polyphemus. NCBI lineage: Eukaryota > Metazoa > Arthropoda > Merostomata > Xiphosura > Limulidae > Limulus > Limulus polyphemus. Next base: position 2,109 of record NW_013678195.1, on the reverse strand, counting down.
AAATTTTTACATCTCGAACTAATGCTATTAAATAGTCAACAGCTACAGCAAATCATCATGGCCGTCTCCCACAACAGATGTATTTAAACAGTGTCGAATTATAGTCCAGACTGCCTGATTGAGAATTTTATGGGTACTGCAGATAAGAGTAGCCATTTTTCAAGCTAACTATAAGGAGTGGCAAAAATCATGTAAGAAGGAGATGGCGATAATAAACGAAAGTGAGGCAGAAATTTTGTTGCTATATATCTTATTTATAAAATAATTAGTTTCTGATAGAATATACAGCAGCAACGGCCCACCAGAATTTAGGGTCACAACCCAAACTCCATCAGAAATGCAGGGAGTTTATTAAAATACTAAACTCATAATTGTTAATTAATATGTTTTGACCTTGTAGAATGTGCAGAATTTCATTCTAAGAAGAAATTGGCCACTGCACTAAAAGTGTGACCGACCTTATTAGGGCCCCCGGAGAGGAGGAAGAGGAAAGTGGAGATATGACACTATAAGATAAATTAACAATATTTATTTGTATATATTTAAAATCTTGCAAATAGGGATCGTAAACAAGGTAAGCTTACAAGGCTGAAGATACTGTAGACATTATTTTCTCAAGCTACAAATCCCTATTTTGACTCCACCAAATGCAATTCTAGCTAACGGCTTCGATTCCTTATATATAAAACTCAAAATAAAATCGGCCACCAACATAACGTGACACCCCACCCCGCACAAAAAAAAGGGCACACCAGCACCTATTTTGAACCAGTTTAAACACTGGAGATAAATCTTTCCAAGTCGCATACCTCCAAACGTAAAAAAAAAAAAACTGATCAAGCACATATTATCTTTAAAACTTTCACACTTTACAGAACGACTCTAAGATTGGTACCAACTTCCAAAGAAACGTATTGCATCCTACAGACAGGGCTTTCAAAATTTTGGCCTAGAGCGAAATAATTTGAGGGGCACATCTTAGGGAGAAAAATCAGTAAAAAATTGCAAATTTATTTTAATTTTCTTAATAATAAAAACAAATTTCCATCCATTTTATTGCATTTCAATTTATTGTTGTTCTCGTGTTGGTGGATAAATTTCCCGGTAAGTCATTCGAGAAGGAAAGGGTGTGTTACACCTCCGTTTGTTAGTTAATTTTCCGTATAATTTCTTTCCGAAGAAACTTTAGCGATACAAGTCCTTTCTTAAATAAAACTGTTTTATTCTTTCTAAGTACAACTTTGCAATACACTTAATTTCCACTGTCACGCTATAACAAACGCTATAACTCACAACGAACGACTCACGTGCTCGACTCAATCGTCAATCTTTTCTGCAGTTCAATTACATTACATTACATTGTTGCCGTCAATTCTTGGCGGTCTTATATATATATATATATATACAAGAATATCGCATATCTAGTAACCTCTCGAGGCTTCAGGAAGGGACGTGACCGTTCGAGAATATGACATATTACTAGATTCACGTGACCGCCGCTGTCGTAACAGGTGCATCAAAAATTATAGGCCTAGAGCGATAGTTAAATTAACCTTAACACATTCCTACCTACAAACATAGAAAATAATTTACAAAATTTATTGGTGCGTGCTTGTTTACTAGATCCTCAGTTTATGTCTAACAATCCTCCAGGAATACGCTATTGTAATCGTTTCGGTTGAAGTACTTGTTCTTATTATGACATCTAAAACTATTTATGAACCTAATTACACCTTCAATACTAAACAATTATTTGACTGTATCCTTTGTTCATGTTGTAATCAACCTTACATCGGAGAAACCGGTCGTATGCTTATAGAATATGCCCGGGAACACATTCGCTACATAAAAAATATGAATATAGATAAACCCATTTCACCCATACACTCACTATAATATTTTGGATAAACATTTTTAATTCCTATTTATTCTGATGTACTGAAAGCTGTTAGAAATTCATATTCCATCGAACTGTTAGTTCCATTCACCTGACACGGGGCATGCGCCGAAAACGTAATGTACTCAAATATTAAATAGTTTGTGTTGAATTTTTTCCATACCAAGTTTCTGTTAATCTATACTACGTCTATCATTTCAATTCAATACATC
>NW_013678194.1:9720-10986 GCF_000517525.1 Limulus polyphemus | reverse complement strand
AATAAGAACCTGGTTTGATTTCAAACTAACGACAGTTATCATTATCAGAACCTGGTTTAATCCCAAACTAACAGTAATTAACATTAATAAGAACCTGGTTTGATTTCAAACTAACGACAGTTATCATTATCAGAACCTGGTTTAATCCCAAACTAACAGTAATTATCATAATAAGAACCTGGTTTGATTTCAAACTAACGACAGTTATCATTATCAGAACCTGGTTTAATCCCAAACTAATGGTAATTATCATTATAAGAACCTGGTTTGATTTCAAACTAACGACAGTTATCATTATCAGAACCTGGTTTAATCCCAAACTAACAGTAATTATCATTAGCATAATTTGGTTAAATATTCAAGGAACACCATTAGTCTGTGTTACTAGATTCAATGTCATAAGATGAAAGGTAAAATAAATAAATGAATATTTGTTAAAATCAAATTATGGTTTTGTTTTTGCCCGACGTGCTAAAAGCCAAATTCGATTTGTTAAAATCGAAGCGCCGTTCGGATGAAATCAAAGCACGTTTTGTTACAAACCCGTGTCCTTCGTTATCGTATTTTTCTTATTCCGATATTATACCCTGTTCAACTTGTGGAGATGTCTTCTTGGTGAAGTGAGATCGTAACTAACAAATTATAAATGTGGAAAAAATATTACTTTATGTATATACATACTCTGTTTGTTTGAAGTTAAGCACAAAGCTACGCTCCGCCCACCACGAGTATCGAAATCGGTTTCTAGCGTTGTAAGTCTGCAGACATACCGCTGTGCCACTGGGGGGGGGGGCGCTATATATATATATATGTACATATAAATAAGAGTAACGTTTGTAAGAAGATGTCTCCTTACGAGAGGTAAGCTTGAGGACTTACAATACTGAAACTCGGGGTTTGATCCCTACAGGGACACACCACAAATAGCCCATTGTGTAACTGTGTGATGAGCAACATCACATACACAGTTTTCAATAAATACATACAGCTAAAAACTACAACAACCTTTTATAGTTTTAACAATAGAAATCGTTTTATTTGAGACTAATTAGATATTTTTATATTGTAAAGAGGGTTGTATTTAACTCTATACATTCATTTTTGATTTTACACAAATCCCCAACAAGAATTTTATCGTGTAATTTTTCCAGATCAGCCAGTTGGAAAATGTAGCCTCATATATTTTTATCAGCCAGTTGGAAAATGTAGCCTCATATATTTTTATCAGCCAGTTGGAAAATGTAGCCTCATATATTTTTATCAGCC
>NW_013678194.1:0-8738 GCF_000517525.1 Limulus polyphemus | reverse complement strand
TTTTTGTATCAGCCAGTTGAAAAATGTAGTCTGACGTGTTTGTATCAGCCAGTCGGAAAATGTAGCCTGACACGTTCGTATTAGCCAGTTGGAAAATGTTGCCTGACGTCCTTATGCATATGTTTCCTAGACATATTTGTATCAGCCAGTTGGAAAATGTAGCCTGACGTCCTTATGCATATGTTTCCTAGACATATTTGTATTAGCCAGTTTGAAAATGTAGCCTTACATATTTTTATCAGCCAGTTTGAAAATGAAGCCTTACATATTTTTATCAGCCAGTTGGAAAATGTAGCCTGACGTCCTTATGCATATGTTTCCTAGACATATTTGTATTAGCCAGTTTGAAAATGTAGCCTTACATATTTTTATCAGCCAGTTTGAAAATGTAGCCTTACATATTTTTATCAGCCAGTTTGAAAATGTAGCCTTACATATTTTTATCAGCCAGTTGGAAAATGTAGCCTAACAAGTTTGTATCAGCCAGTTGAAAAATGTAGCCTAACAAGTTTGTATCAGCCGGTTGAAAAATGTAGTCTGACATGTTTGTATCAGCCAGTTGAAAAATGTAGCCTAACAAGTTTGTATCAGCCAGTTTGAAAATGTAGTCTAACATGTTTGTATCAGCCAGTTGAGAAATGTAGCCTAACACGTTTGTATCAGCCAGTTGGAAAATGTAGCCTAACAAGTTTGTATCAGCCAGTTGAGAAATGTAGCCTGACATGTTTGTATCAGCCAGTTGAAAAATGTAGACTAACAAGTTTGTATCAGCTAGTTGGAAAATTTTGCCCAGTTTTGGTTTTTTTCTGTGAAAGATGTAAATGTGCCCGAATCTTTTATCTCAAGTCGTCAATGTGGTGTAAAAAGGAGCTGAAACGGGTTTTCGCGGGGATTCATTGCCCATTAAGCAGAGAACGATCGAGTTAAGCTACTTAGGTGTTTATAATAGTTTTACTATAGCTTTCTCCCGCGTTCTGACTGCTCTCTTATGTCTAGATATATTACACCGTTTCTTACAGTGATAATTAGATTTTGAACCAAACAGATGGAGCGTGTAAAAAAATGTACTCGAAGATATAATTTTGATTTGTCGCAAAGAGAAACAGAAAAAAAAATGTAATGGCAACCAGCAACTGTTTGTTTAAAAAAGGGAGACTTGCAGAAGCTTACACAAATTTACTACAGTTTATAAATGGAAGAATACTACTATGAATACAGTGCTTTTACGTCATAAATTTAAACTATATATATATATATATATTACCCCCAAATGCAACTAACAACCCAACACCATTGATTCTTATTGATTCACATTCCATCATAGTTTTGTGGATGAGTTGAACTTGGTAGGGTAAATAGAGACTACGCTTTGTTTGATTGTATTTTCCTCTCTCTCTTTCTCTCCACAAAACTTTTCAACTTATAAACATCACTTGTGCTCTTTTTTTTCTACTTGTTTTTTTTTATCCTTTCTTGAAGGATTTACCTGTTTCTATAGCTTTTCTTCTGAGCTAAAATAAAATAAAATAAAAAACATTGACTGCCGGCTAACAACTTTGTTATAGAAAATCCCTAAACAAACACATCTAGACTAGAGATTAGATTGACTCAAAGTTGTTAGCTAGCAGTCCTATAAACAGCTCTGTAAACAGCTTATATGTCACCTTCACAGATTATTATACGAATTTCATTATTCTCCATAGATTGACTCCATAACAAAGTTGTTAGCTAGCAGTCAAAATCCCTAAACAAACACATCTAGACTAGACATTAGATTGACTCCATAAAGAGCTGTTTACAGAGAGCTGTTTATAGAGAGCTGTTTATATAGAGAGAGAATGAACCTTATAATAGTAAAACTTGAGTCAAATAAAAATGACATTTGTAAGGAGTACTGCAAAATTTACAGAAAGTAAAATTTACTTGGATAAACATTTAACACTCTGGATAAACATTTAACACCATGGATAAACATTTAAAAATCTGGATAAACATTTAACACCCTGGATAAACATGTAACACCCTGGATTAATATGTAACACTTTGGATAAACATTTAACACCATGGATAAACATTTAACCCCCTGTATAAATAGTTAACGTCCTGGATAAACTTTTAAAACTCTGGATAAACATTTAACACTTTGGATAAACATTTAACACCCTGGATAAACATGTAACACCCTGTATAAACATTTAACATCCTGAATAAATATTTAATACCCTGGATAAATATTTAACTTCCTCGAATAATATTTAACACCTTGGATAAACATTTAACACTCTGGATAAATATTTAACACCCTGGATAAACATTTAACACTCTGGATAAACATGTAACACCATGTATAAACATTTAACTTCCTCGAATGATATTTAACACCCTGGATAAACATTTAACACACCCGGGTAAATATTTATCACCATGGATAAACATTTAACACCCTTGGTAAATATTTAAGTTTCTGGATAAACATTTAACACCCCGGGTAAATATTTAACAACCTGGATAAACATTTAACACCCTTGGTAAATATTTATCACCTTGGATAAACATTTAACACCCTTGGTAAATATTTAAGTTTCTGAATAAACATTTAATACTCTGGATAAATATTTAACTTCCTCGAATAATATTTAACACCCTGGTTAAACATTTAACTCCTTGGAGAAATATTTAACACCATGGATAAACATTGAGCACCATGGATAAACATTTAACTTAACACCCCCGATTAAAATGGCTATTATTCCAGTAAAAAAATTCTAAAAAGTTGCACATTTCAAGGTTGTGTAGGAAGAAGAAAGGAGAAAGTTAGTGAGCACCAGAAAATGTAGAATAAACAATTAAGAAGACTTAAATAAAGCGATGGAATGAATTCGAAAATGAATTTGAATATAGAGCAGTAAGAAAGACTTCAATTTGCTCAGATGAAACCGACAGGAAAATATTATATTTGTAACAGGAATAATCAAATAACTCATTACAAGTAAATACAAGAAATAATTCGGTTAAATTTAGTTAGATTGAATTAATAAATGTATAAATGGAAAATAAAGTATATTTATATATGAATTCTGATGAGATTTTTTTTAATCAAAAATTGAAGAATTAAATTGGTATAAATAAGATGAATATAAATTGTTTTATAACTGTCTACAGTCTGGGGGGAGTAATGTTATATGAAAAGGGAAACAAACTGAAAATAATGAAATGTTAACTGGAGGAAACGTGATGTAGATATAATGGCTAAATCTTAAATCAGAAATTTTTACAATATACGAGTTCTTAAAAGAATTAAAAAAATATTTCAATAGAGTCTACAATTTACAATGTAATCTATGTTGGTGACATAAATGTTGATTTGTTAGACGAAACAAGTTATGTTAATGGGTATATGAGTTAACAGATCATTACCTCATAACATTAAAAGTAGATATTGATGAGAAAACAAAGAAACCCACAAAAACAACGTAGATATAGAAACTTTTTATGAAAAACAAAATATTACAAAATTTTAAAATAAACTATAAGTCAAATTATCCTTGTAAAATATATCTATACAGCATTTGTACAAATATTAATGATGGATATAAAATATTCATTAAAGGAACAAAAACCTGGTCAATATATAAAAGAAACAAATATAAGTAACTATGGATCACCGTTGAAATAACGGAATTAATAAAAGTTAGAGATATAAAAGTATAAAAACTATTCATTTAATAAATACTTTAAAGATAGTTTTACAATTATACCAACAAAAGCTGAAAATGTGTTTTGTTTGGGCTATCTGTGCTCTGCCCACCACGAGTATCGAAACCCGGATTCTAGCGTTGTAAGTCCGCAGACATACCGCTGTGCCACTGGGGGTGTTTGTAATTAAGCACAAAGCTACACAATGGGCTATCTGTGCTCTACCCACCACGGGTATCGAAACCCGGATTGTAGCGTTGTAAGTCCGCAGACATACCACTGTGCCACCGGGGGGGAGGGCTGAAAAAGTGAATAGTATGAAACTGGATATAAAAGGCAGTTGAATATTGTTAATAGGCTAATTGATAAAGAAAATAAGAAGACAGTATTACCTGATTGTGCAGGAAATAATAATGAAGTATTCAAATATTTTATAATATTTCTAATTAATTTGTAAATCAAATCATAAAAAAAACTGACAATGGACCACTTAGAACATTTAATATAATAGTTTGTTTTTGAATTTCGCGCAAAGCTACACGAGGGCTATCTGCGCTAGCCGTCCCTAACTTAGCAGTGTAAGACTAGAGGGAAGGCAGCTAGTCATCATCACCCACCGCCAACTCTTGGGCTACTCTTTTACCAACGAATAGCGGGACTGACCGTCACATTATAACGCCCCCACGGCTGAAAGGGGCGAGCATGTTTGGTGGGACAGGGATTCGAACCCGCGACCCTCAGATTGCGAGTCGAGTGCCCTAACCACCCGGCCATGCAGGGCCGATAATACAATGATTAGAAATGAAAATTATTTTAATTTTTTTATTCATAACAATGAGTGTATAAACAATACTCCCCCCCTCCCCCAGTGGCTCAGCAGTAAGTCTAAAGGCTTATAACGTTAAAAAACCCGGGTTTCGATACCTGTGGTGGTCACAATGCAGATAGTCCATTGTGTAACTTTGGCGTTAACATCAAACAAACATACAAAAGTATAAATTTTATGAATTAATTAATTAATTTAAAATTATGTGGAAAAAGCCTGTTAACGAGATTATATGGAAAATGCATGCTAACGAGATTATGTGGAAAAGGCATGTTAACGAGATTATGTGGAAAAGGCATGTTAACGAGATTATGTGGAAAAAGCATGCTAACGAGATTATGTGGAAAAGGCATGTTAACGAGATTATGTGGAAAAGGCATGTTAACGAGATTATGTGGAAAAGGCATGTTAACGAGATTATGTGGAAAAGGCATGTTAACGAGATTATGTGGAAAAGGCATGTTAACGACTTGGCAACAATACCAAGATTTATTTGGATTAAAATTTATTATTTGAAAAATTTCTAAGCATTCAGATGTAAAAACGAAAAAATATATATTTATTTTCCATTGATACAGTCATTAAAGCCAATTTTTTGTCCTTAAATAATAATAATATTATAAGAAATATAATATTATATATATAGAGACAAAAATTAAACAATTCTTAAAAAAATATTTCACTAGAAATATTTACTGTGAGATTGTTTGTTTGTAGTTAAGCTCAAAGCTACACGATGGGCTATCTGTGTTCTGCCCACCACGGGTATCGAAACCCGGATTCTAGCGTTGTAAGTCTGCAGACATGCCGCTGTACCACTGTGGGGGGGGGGGGTCTTCCGTGAGATAGATATAGAATATTAAAATGTAAATGTAAAAATATAAAATGTTGTTTATCCGAATATAATAAATAGAGGGAATAAAATATAATAATTCCTAGGGTTAAAAAGGTGATATTTCATAAATATTTTTGTGTGTGTATAGTAGCACAACAAATATTTAATAATTTACCTTTAAGCCTAAAAACTGAAAATAATATAATTAAGTTTAAGGCTCTAACTAATAAGATAATTTTTAATTTAACTACAAAACCGAATACAATTTAAGATAAGAAAATAAATGTATTATTATTATTATTATTTAAGTTCAACGTGATTAATTAAATAAAATACCGAATAATTAATTTGATTAACCCACGTGAGATAAAAGCTCTTGAGTTATCCATAATTTGTTTGTATTGTATCATACATTCAAGGTATTATACTGTATAAATGCTGGATACAATTGAGTTAAATTAATGATATCAAAATATGTAAGATCCGTTTAGAAAGAAAACAAAAGGTTTTAATTACGCAATTGACCTATAATTCTGAAATTAAATTGCAAACAAAAACCACCAAAAAAACAACAAAAACATTGAATTAAAAGGTATCGTTATACGGAGCAGTTTATATGGCCTTGGGGAAAATCTTGTTGTTGAAGGTTTAAATAAAATATTGAAGCCTCAAATCACAGATAATCGGTGAGGTGAAATCTGTTGAGATTCGGAAGCTCAATTAAAGTATTTTATACGATCTCATTTTATATATACACGAGGGAAAATGTTACGTCGTACGTATTCATAACGATTCAAACAATACTCGCCTGGTCATCGCATTGATAAAAGAAATCAATTAAACATTACTAAAACGACACGCTTCGCGAACTGGTGAAAAGGATGTGACGATAAAGGAAAGTTAAAATTTTCATATGTATTACGACATCAAATATGTAAATTACATATCAGCCTGCTAGAATATATAGTCTATTTTACCGATAGTTATCAATTTAATTTTCCGAAATAGTCACACAACATTCCCCATTCTCAGCGTGAGGGAAAAACTCATTTCCCCTTGAAATTGGCAAACTGCATCTATCAGAGAACTGAAGTAACTCTACCAAAGAGGAGGCTCATCTGATAGAACCATAACTTTAATAGCTCCATTATATAATATACTCAGCATGAAATATACATTTTAAAAACATGAGTGTATGTTTCAAATTCTACAATCTTCAAAGGCAACAATACAATGCATTAGGTTAATATTTTAGCGAGACCGAGTTGTAATGGGCCAATACAACTACTATACGTGGTGATTTACGTACTATTCAGAAATCTCCACTTCTAGAAAAATAGACAGGGATTCTTGTTGCTTCTTAAACCTCGCAGATCACCTAAAGACATAGAAAAAGAAGAAAGAAGCAAACTTGTTCGTCTACGTCGATTTTTTCTTTGAACGGGTTTCTGTTAGACTTCAAAAAATAATATCCTGACATTTTTCTTTGAACGATATCGATTGGGATATGGCGGATTCTCCTTTTGGTCTAGGTAGGATTAGACACTAAAGATAAGGGATGTATCCAAGAGCAGATGATTTTAGTGGAAAAGGACTATTTTCAGCGAAAACGTTTTCACTTGTCTTCTAAAACAACAAATTACACACTTATGGATGGAAAGGAAAAACAGAGTAATAACCAGAGCGTTTGCTAAAGTACAAATATATTCCGTAAATTTGTTTTGTTTTTAGCGCAAAGCTACGTAATCAATTAGCTTCCTCTTTATTATTATTATCTAATATTGTTCTGACAGTCTACAGCAAAAAGACAGTGAGTATTGTTGTAAAACCCGGGCAACATTACCAAACGTATCGCTGCGCATTGTGTAGGGCAGTTTTTAAGTTTATTTGACTACCTTGTAAATATCAGCGGCTGTATAACCGTTGACACCCCATCGTTTTAATGTAGTCTGTGGTACATGTGGAGCCTCATAATCCACTACGTGCATACGTATATATAGCTGCAGCTGCGTGCAGGCCGTGGATGTAACTTAATGTATATTTGGCAGGCATGATACATGTACCGTAACAATTATTAATTTATCGTCGCAACTGTATTGATGATGCGTTTCATTTGTTTATGTGTAGGATTCCTGTCCTTGTAGACACGACGCTGCTGACAGGATCACAGGGTTTTTTTTTTCTCACCATTGAATTATCGATTTCGACCATGTTATACAAACATCTAGGCTGTCTCCCACAACAGAAATCTTTAAGCCGTAGTTTAAAAGATAGCACCAAGCTCAGTTTCGAACATCGGATCAGCAATTACGGTGATGGCTGATGGTAAGTGTTGAATTATAGCCAACACCTGCGTGATTACAAATTTTATAAATACTACAGACATGTTTAGGGTAATAGTACAGTAATGTTACGACTGGCACGAGAGAGTATAGAAACTGAAAATGAACACCGCAGTAAATGTTTTCATGTTTTGTTTTGTTTTTCAGTATATGCGAGGAAAACTTTCTATCTCGTGGTTACGTTTTCAGGAACCTTTCACAAAATGGCGAAAACGTTTTGATATTGAACATGAAAATTACCGTTCAGTCTTTGTAGTTACATGATACTCTCATTTGATGTTACATAAGTAACATGGTCTGTAACGTGTGTTGCATTCTCAGCACCAACTCCTGGTCTCTATTATAACGCAATGTTGTACCTACAAATTTAACCTGTATTTCTAACATGATGCTCTGTCCTCAGCTTCAACGTCTACTCTCTATATCTCTACCGTGATGTTAAATCCTCAGCATGAGTATGTATTGTTGCATGTTCTGTTTACCCCCTGAGGATAAAGTAACAAAACTTCACATTGTATTAGTTTACTTAAGCTTTTCATAAATGCTACACAACCAAAATATCCCTGTGAACAGTGGTCAAAATCTACTTCGGATATATTTTATGTAAAATCGTGTTTCGCATTCATGATATTTCTTTTGTTATATCAAAACGCGTAGGGGGCTTGTCCCCCTCTAGCTACACTTGGCTGTTTCTACCGGTATCTACTTCGGATATATTTTATGTAGGATCGTGTTTCTTTTGTTATATCAAAAAGCGCAGAGGGCTTGTCCCCTCTAGTTATACTTGGCTGTTTCCACCGGAAAAGTTCGTGTTTGTCTTTTGTTTTTCTTCTCCATCTTTGCTCTTCCAACACGGACTTATATATTTTTTTTTCCACGTCTTTGTTAACGTATCACCTGATTTGGCGAACGCTTCTGTAGCAACTCTACATGTTGTATGCTGCAGTGTAATTTTGTGCTAATATCAATATTCTTGGAGAATCTCTTTTTTTTTCTTATCTTAACATAATTAAAAACCCCAGATTTTAGAGTAGGCTTG
>NW_013678193.1:0-10005 GCF_000517525.1 Limulus polyphemus | reverse complement strand
TAAATAACACTTCTTATATACTGTACTTTATAAATACCACTTCTTATATACTGTACGTTATAAATAACACTTCTTATATACTGTACTTTATAAATAACATTTCTTATATACTGTACTTATAAATAGCACTTCTTAGTCCTACGGTTGAGGCGGGGGGAGGGGGAGGGGTTCTGTAGAAATTTTTATGCCTGGACAATTTATTTATAATCAGGGCACCATATGAGGTTCATAAAAATCGAAGGTAGACATTTTGGAACACGGCAATAAGGTGGCCAATATGGTTGTTGAGAGGGGCAAATAACAAAAAACGTATATCTAGATACCAGTATCATTGTGCTTCTGCTCTAGAACATGAGTTAGGGAGTCAAGGAAACCACTGACAACATTAACAACAAAATTAGTCCCGGCCCGTTTGATAAATTCAAGATGGTCGCCATTATGGAGTAAGTAGTTATATCTCTTGTTCTAGAGTAGATAGCAATATATGATGTGAAAAATGAAATCAGTTCTTAGCTGTCTGATGACCACCAAAATGGCCACCATCACGTGCAATGAAGTGCCTTTTAGGAGACAAAGATGTCCAGGGATATGTTTTATGAGACTTGATCAAGCTATCTATTTTATGTGACTGGAACTTTAATAAATGTTAAAGATATTTCAAAAATATACCCACATATCAATAACTGAATAATAAACTAATACAAAAATATTAATATAATGACTATCACAAGGAAAATGTATCTTATTTCTTGATTTGCTGTTAGAATTACTCCTAAAGAGTAACTGGTCTATTTATTTTGTCTTGATTTAGTATAAACAACAATTTTTTCTTATTTAGTCATTATTAATTCACTATGTGTAGCAGAGACAAACAGTTTAAACCATTTCAAGAAGCCTAATACTGTATTATAACCATTTGCATTGAAAATTCGGGGATTCCTCATTACAGCAGTAGGCTTAACATAGCCAGACCTGTAAGCTGATATTGAGGAAACTGATGTCAGGCTGGCACCCCATGCAGCAAAAGATATAGTACAACGTGTTGTCATACTATCCAATGATACCGATGCTCTGGTCCTGAACACTCAATATTTCAGTTTGCTTCAACGTCATGGACTGAAAGAACAGTGGATGAGAGCTGGTATAGAGACACTACAAGGTACATACCTCTTAAGAGGTGGTGTAGGAGACACTACAAGGTATATACCTCTTCAAGAGGTGGTGTAGGAGACACTACAAGGTACATACCTCTTCAAGAGGTTGTGTAGGAGACACTACAAGGTACATACCTCTTCAAGAGGTGGTGTAGGAGACACTACAAGGTATATACCTCTTCAAGAGGTGGTGTAGGAGACACTATAAGGTACATACCTCTTGAAGCCCTGGTTCACAGGTTAGTAATAGAAATATGTACATTTTTGCGTGCCCTGCATGTGTTACTTATAAAGTAGACACTACAGTTGCTGCACTAAAGCAAACCCATTAGCTTATTTGGAGGAATTTTGATAGAACTTCAGTCATATGGAGATTTCACTCACCAAAGCTTAGGAGTACTTGGTACAGGTACTTACATGTGGTGTTGATATAAAATTATGGGATATGACATATTTGTCCAGCACGTGCATATTTATATGGTTTACTAACTGTGTATAGTTTGTTATATGTACATGTAATGTTTCTGCGGGAAATAGGTTAACTTCAAGTCATCTAACACGATAATGTGTGGTGAGTTTTAGTAAAATATGTATACACTTTTGTGGTTGAATGCTAATAAATGCTTTTGATGCACAGTGTGTTGTCAACCTATCTTCAAATATTTGAAGGAATTCATAGTAGCACATCCATGAAGTACTTTCACATTATGACGGCCATTTTAAATATCTTTGGAAGCTCAGGACCAACTGCAGTATATATATGAACTCCAAACCTATATCTTAACATCAAAACCATCTTGCTATCTGCTCTACAACATGAGATATGGCTATTTACCCCTCGTGGCAGCCATCTTGAATAACTCAAATGGGTCAGGACTGATTTTCGTGTTAATGTTGCCAGTGGTTTCGCTAGACCGCCAAAACCTATATCTAGACACCAAAGCCATTGCGCTATCTGCTATAGAACACGATTTGTGGTTATTTACTCCTCACGGAAGCCATCTTGAGTTTCTCACTTATTTCCATGATACCGCTATCAGCCAATGTCTTATGTCTCTCGTTGTTCAGCCCAACTAAGGAGTTATGAAACTTAAAGAAAGGCTTTTTGTGTAGAAACTTGTGGGGACAATTTGAAATGCTATTTTAATATGCTACTAATTCGTAATTTGCAATGGAAAAATTAAGAAAGATATTTGTTTGTTTTAGAGGGAAACCACAATTGAACTATCTGCTGTCCATCGTGAGGAATCGAACCCCCGGAATTTAGGGTTGTAACTCTGTAGTCTTACTGGTATGTGTATGTTTGTGTCACATGTACCTTGGGTGGGGCAAGTTAACTACGTTTAGTATTGTTTAGGTAAAAGGTTAATGTGTCACCTGGAACTGGTGACCTGTATTTTAATATAAGACTTTGTCCATATACTACAAAGTTTTATATTTGTATGAAGTTTCTCGTCATTCGGAGCACTCCCTAATTGTATATAGTAGAGACGGATGATATGGGTTTTAAAAACTTTCAACAAGTAACAACGTTTCGACCTCCTTAGGTTATCATCATTTTTTAATGTTTTTACGATATTTTATATTATGGAAGTTTCAGAACTGGTTTAAAATGGTTATGGACATTGTGAAAGTGTCAAAACTAGTTTAAAATGGTTATGGTCATTATGGAAGTGTCAGAACTAGTGCAAAACGGTTATGGACATTGTGGAAGTGTCAGAACTAGTGCAAAACGGTTATGAACATTATGGAAGTGTCAGAGCTAGTTTAAAATGGTTATGGACATTGTGGAAGTGTCAGAACTAGTTTAAAACGGTTATGGACATTGTGGAAGTGTCAGAACTAGTTTAAAACGGTTATGGTCATTATGGAAGTGTCAGAACTAGTTTAAAAAGGTTATGAACATTATGGAAGTGTCAGAACTATTGTAAAATGGCTATGGACATTGTGGAAGTGTCAGAACTAGTTTAAAACGGTTATGGTCATTATGGAAGTGTCAGAACTAGTTTAAAAAGGTTATGAACATTATGGAAGTGTCAGAACTATTGTAAAATGGCTATGGACATTGTGGAAGTGTCAGAACTAGTGTAAAATGGCTATGGACATTGTGGAAGTGTCAGAACTAGTGTAAAACGGTTATGGATAATACGGGGATTAGTGGTGTGCTTTGGATATGATAGCCTTACTACGGAGCTTTTTTGCAATGAAAACTACGTTACTTGGTTATTGTCAACATGTACGTGGTCAGATAAATTATTCTTCGAAGTGGCGACATGGACTGTAGCGACGTAATAAGACTCGTTATCGTTTTAATTTAAACGTACTGAACCTCTGCATTAACCACTTTCAAGAATCTCGGTCCATCTTTTCAACATTTTATCAAAAGTAACTTTATCAAATAAGCCAGAATACTATCCGACAATTAAAACCGTAAACGGCAAAATCTCTCACGAATTACCAACTTTCTTTTTGTAGGCCTAACTTTCTTGTGGTAGCCAACAATTTCTTACTGTAATCCTAGGCCTAACTTAAACAATTTGTTAGTATAATTTTTGCTGCCTTGTAGTAAGTTTAGCACTATATAATTTACGGACTAATGTGAAACTAAAAAAAAAGGTAAAGACTTATGTCGCAGGAAACAGAAATTTTTTAATTAATGTTTTAATTGTTTTACAATGATTAGAACAGGGATGCCTTTCTTCATGGTTTTAGACATTGTTGGGACAAAAGATGTCATACCACAAAGAGTTACAAAACATTGTATAACATACTTATTAGAAGCATGTATATAGATACATAATAAAGAAGTTGGGGTTAAAAATATATTCAAATTTTCTTACTTATCAATATTAGTATTCACATTTTTTTCAAAAATCTTTAACTACATTTGAAACATCTATTTTTAATATATATAGTTTTAAAATAATATTGATCTACTACTGATTAGTCAGTATGCTTCTAAATTCTAGATATTTTCGGTGCTCATTTGAAATGTTCTATGCTTGATAACCCATTATGGTTTTAGCTAAGTTTATTACAACGAAAGTTAAAATTGCCAGGGGAAGGACGTCCCGACATGTTGTGTTTTCGATTTAACTGTACCACAACGGTCTCGGTTTGATTTTGAAACATGTAACTTGTAAGTAATATGAATTATGAAGATAAACCTCAATTTACAATAAATATTTGTCGAAATCTATAATAGGACACTTTACAGGTTATTAATAATAACTAGTGTTTGGAGACAGTTTGAATGGGTAGTGAAAGAAACTTTATTATAAATAACACAGTAGATTAGGTTAGATTTGAGGTTAAGAACAAAGCTACACATTGAGCTAACTGTACTCTGCCTACCACCAGTATCGAAACCCGGTTTCTAGTGTTGTAAATCTGCAGACATACCGTTGTGCCACTGGGGGTTATAAATAACAAAAATACAACTTTTCAAAAAGCTTTTGCCATCAGCAAATTATTTATTTTAATAAATATTATAGTAATCTTGATTAAAACAAGAATTATAGCAGAGTATGTGGTTAATAAAATTGTAATTAGTTGAAAAATGTGTTATTTATAGATTTATTTTCCAGACTCACCATTAGTTACGTCGTTTCTACGAGTTCTGTTAAAAGATTCAAGAACTAATGGAAGCGTATCGTCTTGTAAATCCAAACCGTTTAACAGCGTCCTTGACACGGCAAGTGCAGTATCAGGAAGGCACTGAATGTAGGTTGTTATAGAGCAGACTATGACTGTCAGTAAAAAACATGGCACGATCTTCATCTCGTTATTCATCTAAAGAAAGAACGTTGATAAAATGAATACGTTACCTAGGAATTCAGAAAGCTATTACTCCACGGTATGTAAACCCGACCTATGCCAATTTCCGAACTAAACAATTCCTAGAACGCCTACTTATCTAAACATAAATATATTACTAAAAAATCACGTCACAACACTATTTATGCCTGCGTCATTTCCCTCAAAACATGAGGCACTGTGTAAACTCTACACCCTGAGGAATTCGGACTAGTCGATGGGTTCGACTAATCGGAAATAAAACAGTTTAAAAATGTGCGTTATGTTCCACAGTTGAAACAGTGTGATGATATTGGCTAATGAAGTTGTTCAAGTTCGAAGATCAAAGCAACTGAATAAAAGGATACATCTATTATATGAAAAGTATGTATTACCTAGTGTTAAAAACAACCTACGTAGTGTTAACCCTAACCAGCCTACGTAGTACAAAACTACGATACCCTATAACCCGAGCGCTTTCGAAAGGTCGAACTACGTGGTAGGTAACTCATAACTAGCTTTCGTAGTAGTTAATCCTAGTGACGTGCACAGGAAGGTAGCTAGGTGGGGTTACGCCCCGCCTTCCTTCTCTTTTGCCCCAAAAGTGCTCTTTTTCTCAGCCATAGAAACTTTTCAGCGACTACTGAAAGTTACGCCTAATTCCACACCTTGCCTGTTACGAGCTGTTTTTTAAGAGAAATAAACTAAATGGCACACAAGGACATTAAAATAAATAAAATAATTGTGATATGCTACTGTTAATATGGAAGAATTCACTGCTTAGTTTTAGATTTTAAAAGTGATTATAAGACCGATCCAATAAAATTAAAAGGGGTTCTGTTTGTTTCTCATAACTTTCTGCCAGAAGCTCTCCCCTATCACACACACTCACACACCCTAAAAAAATCTTGCCTTACGAAAACTGAAAATTACGAAGTTGTAAATCCTCTTTTGTTTTGTCAATGAGCCCCAGCACGTTGTTGGTTAACGCTTGGGATAATACATGTAATAAACCTTTTTTTCACTTTAGCCCATTATCGCATCGAGTTATAGTTTTAATGTGATTATTTATCTTTACGTAATAATAAAATTTAAACACAGATTCAAAAGTAAATTAATTTAAAACATTTAGAATCACAATTAACAAATGAGGTAATAGTAGTCGTAAAAACAATATAAAATGGATTAACCATTAGAAATACCAAAACTTTTTTTTACATTAACTTAATGTTAGAAAGTAAAGATGTTGGGTAAATTTCATTCCACTTTATTTTTATATTTTGATTTTGAAACATAATATTTGTAGCTATGTAAAGTTTAGTTGTTAATGTGATGATTCTAGTTTTATCACTTGCGATTATTTCACGATATGATATTCAACATTTACATGGTTATTGATATGAACTAGACAAATTTGCTAGTTCGCCAGTGCTGACTACAATTCAATAAAATAAGAGCTGGTAGTATATGTAATGCCCGGTGTTAAGAAGCAAATATAGTGTGGTTGACATATCATAATATATTCTTATTTATTTTCACTCGGAACTTCTTACTAATAATTTAATCATTGTTCGAATAATTGTTCTGTAAGTTGTTCATATTGTATTAATAGTGTACTTGAAAATTTATTAATTATTCTTTATATAAAATTGACTCGTATTCAAATCTTTCTTCTTTACACACTTTCCACAATAATTAATATCATAACTCCTGTAGTTCTTTCCAATATAATGTAATATCATAACTCCTGTAGTTCTTTCCACAATAATTAATATCATAACTCCTGTAGTTCTTTCCATGATAATGTAATATCATAACTCCTGTAGTTCTTTCAACGAAAATAATGTAATATCATAACTCCTGTAGTTCTTTCAACGATAATGTAATATCATAACTCCTGTAGTTCTTTCAACGATAATGTAATATCATAACTCCTGTAGTTCTTTCCAAATAATGTAATATCACAACTCCTACCAATAATTTATCTCTCAATACGGTACGAAATGTACTTAATTTACCATATTAATAATATTCATACCAACAATCTTCAGTATAATCGTATTATTATAAGTGTTTTAATATAACAACTTTTTATACCAACAATTTTTGATATTTTCATATTAATTGCACTAATATCAGATTGAGTTATGAGGGAGGAAAATCGTTGAGCTATCCTAATGAACTTGAGTTATGAAATTAAAAATGATCGTTATAAACTAATTATTAATCAGATTATTATTTTCTACACCATGTAATGATAAGAAATTACTTCAAACTTCCCCGCTAAATATATGGAGCTAAATTACGAGGTTCGATTCCTCGCGATGGACAGACAGCCAAGTGTATAGACTTGTGCTAGAAACAGCAGTTGTTAATTCTAATATGTCGTAATGTTTTGTGTTATGTTTTCAGAAGAGTATTTTATATGAAAAAAACCCGTTTATAAAAAAGACGAAGCACAAATTATGAAATAACCTATAGTTTTGTTCATCTAACTGTGAACAACTGTATTTTGTAACTGTAAAAAATGCCTCAATTTAGAACTTTTTGATTTTAAAAGTAGGCCAATATATAATATTTAATCATTATATAAACACCGCAATTGTCCACTAGGTAACTTCTGTGTAGCATTTTCTAAACTATTTGGAATATTGGAATAGTCTTAAAATAAGACCCAAAATTCGAGCGATTTCGAATAGTTGACTATTCTTCTTCCGCTCGAGTTTTGGGTCTTATTTTAAGGCTATTACACTTTACATGTGATCCTTCGTGGTAACTCTTTTATCAAAATAGAATTGCTTTGTTAAATGGATTCCACATAGCAGTTAGTGTTATTTAAGTAATGATTAGAAATGTGATTCTAATTTAACGGATTTTTGACGTACAAGGAAAACTAGAGCTTTTTATCAAACCTTTCAAGTATCTTATTGATACCACAAGCTCTTACTTCTTTCAGGTGAAAGTTATTAATAAGTTCCATACGCTAAACTTATGTAAGATGAAAGAAGCTATAGGTTTCCAGTGAACAAGTAAGTAAAACTTACCACTTTTTGTACTTCTGTATATCCCAGAACAAGTAAGTAACACTTACCACTTTTTGTACTTCTGTATATTCCAGAACAACTACGTAACACTTACCACTTTTTGTACTTCTGTATATCCCAGAATAAGTAAGTAACACTTACCACTTTTTGTACTTCTGTATATCCCAGAACAAGTAAGTAACACTTACCACTTTTTGTACTTCTGTATATCCCAGAATAAGTAAGTAACACTTACCACTTTTTGTACTTCTGTATATTCCAGAACAACTACGTAACACTTACCACTTTTTGTACTTCTGTATATTCCAGTGAACAAGTAAGTAACACTTACCACTTTTTGTACTTCTGTATATCCCAGAACAAGTAAGTAACACTTACCACTTTTTGTACTTCTGTATATCCCAGAATAAGTAAGTAACACTTACCACTTTTTGTACTTCTGTATATTCCAGAATAAGTAAGTAACACTTACCACTATTTGTACTTCTGTATATCCCAGAATAAGTAAATAACACCACTTTTTGTACTTCTGCATATCCCAGAACAAGTAACACTTACCAATTTATGTACTTCTGTATATCCCAGAATAAGTAACACCACTTTTTGTACTTCTGCATATCCCAGAACAAGTAACACTTACCAATTTATGTACTTCTGTATATCCCAGAAAAAGCTGTGTGTTCGGTTTTATTAAAGCATTTACAGTTACTGAACTTTGTACTGGTTGTGAAACATATCTGTTGTTCTTTCTACGTCTACAGTTTCAAAGTCTACAACACCTTTCGTAATGTACTATGTATATAATATATGACGACAATAACGATGAAGAACAGTTATTTTAAATATAACGTGGATTTTCTGCATTTATCTACATATAACGTGTATTTATCTACATATATTGTGTATTTTCTGTACTTATCTACATATAACGTGTATTTTCTCTATTTATCTACATATATTTTTTTGTAAGGTAGCTCACTCACAAATTGATTTTTTACACTATGAGTATTGTTACATGAACAGAACTTGTAGTACGGAATGAGTATTGTTACATGAACAGAAGTTTTTGTACGGAATAAGTATTGTTACACGACCAGAACTTGTAGTACGGAATGAGTATTGTTACATGAACAGAAGTTGTACGGAATGAGTATTGTTACACGAACAGAAGTTGTTGTACGGAATAAGTATTATTACACGAACAGAACTTGTAGTACGGAATGAGTATTGTTACACGAACAGAAGTTGTTGTACGGAATGAGTATTGTTACATGAACAGAGATTGTAGTACGGAATGAGTATTGTTACATGAACAGAACTTGTACGGAATGGGTATTGTTACAACAGGTCAGCATTTCTTCTCTCATAATATAAATGGACAAGGCTTACTGTTCTTCTCTGTTAATATAAATGGACAAGGCTTACTGTTCTTCTCTGTTAATATAAATGGACAAGGCTTACTGTTCTTCTCTGTTAATATAAATGGACAAGGCTTACTGTTCTTCTCTGTTAATATAAATGGACAAGGCTTACTGTTCTTCTCTGTTAATATAAATGAACAATGCCTGCAGTTCTTCTCTGTTAATATAAATGAACAATGCCTGCAGTTCTTCTATGATAATATAAATGAACAAGGCCTTCAGTTCCTCTGTGATAATATAAATGAACAAGCCCTGCAGTTCTTCTATGATAATATAAATGAACAATGCCTGCAGTTCCTCTATGAGAATATAAATGAACAAGCCCTGCAGTTCCTCTGTGATAAAATAAATGAACAATGCCTGCAGTTCTTCTATGATAATATAAATGAACAAGGCCTTCAGTTCCTCTGTGATAATATAAATGAACAAGCCCTGCAGTTCTTCTATGATAATATAAATGAACAATGCCTGCAGTTCTTCTATGATAATATAAATGAACAAGGCCTTCAGTTCCTCTGTGATAATATAAATGAACAAACCCTGTAGTTCCTCTATGATAATATAAATGAACAAGGCCTTCAGTTCCTCTGT
>NW_013678192.1:1413-10844 GCF_000517525.1 Limulus polyphemus | reverse complement strand
ATCCTTTCACAGCAGTCATGGTATAATTTAAAACTCTCATCCTTTCACAGCAACCATGGTATAATTTAAAACTTTCATCCTTTCACAGCAACCATGGTATAATTTAAAACTCTCATCCTTTCACAGCAGTCATGGTATAATTTAAAACTCTCATCCTTTCACAGCAACCATGGTATAATGTAAAACTTTCATCCTTTCACAGCAGTCATGGTATAGTTTAAAACTCTCATCCTTTCACAGCAACCATGGTATAATGTAAAACTTTCATCTTTTCACAGCAGTCATGGTATAGTTTAAAACTCTCATCCTTTCACACGTGTCTTTGTTCACAGATAAACCTAGTTAAGATGTTGTACGAGATTCATATATATGTCTGTGGAACGGGTAGCGAACCATGAAAATTCGACTACAGTTTTAATTATGTATAGTGTATGGCACGTTTTTCGATAAGCACAATACGTCGATATAGGGTTGTTTTATAAGTAGTTTATTTACAAAACTTTGAACTGTTCAGTTCTGACTTGGATAATTCTAGTATTGTTTGCCGTATGTTCATACAGAAATTATTAACTAAAATGTAAAATAACTTTTCCAGCCACAACCCTGCCAACCACGCCGGACCCCCTGGTGGTTTCCAAGTGCAACACTTCGCAGTGCCAACTGCCGGATTGTTTCTGTAGCTCGGACGGCACCCAAATCCCGGGAGGGTTAGAACCGGAACAAACGCCACAAATGGTGTTCTTGACGTTCGACGGAGCTCTAAACTTTATAAATTATGAGCAATACCGAAATATTCTGAACGAGACACGGAAGAATCCGAATGGCTGTCCTATTAAGGCAACGTTTTTCGCGGCTCACGAATATTCCAGTTACTTCTATGTGCAGAAATTTTACTCGGATGGTAACGAGTTTGGTGTTAATTCCATCAGGTAAACATTATATTCGCTCGGACAACAAAGGTACCACAAAACTTCCCTTATAGGAATGACCCCAACTTTAATGATAGCTTCTAATAATATCAAATTTTTTTATTCAATCCTGAAAAAGCGTTTTGGTTTGGTTTGTATTGAATTTCGCGGAAATCTACACCAAGGCTATCTGCGCTAGCAGTTTCTAATTTAGCAGTGATAGACTAGAGGGAAGGGAAATAGTCAACACCACCCACTGTCAACTCTTTTACCAAGACAGTCACATTATAATTGTTTTGTATATACATCAAAATAAACAAGTTTGTTTTTAAATTTTACTCATTGCTACACGAGGGCTATCTGCACTAGCCATCCCTAATTTAGCAGTGTAAGACTAGATGGAAGGCAGCTAGTCATCGCCACCCACCGCCAACTTTTGGGATATTCTTTTACCAACGAATAGTGGGATTGGCCGTCACATTATAACGTCACCACAGCTGAAAGGGGCGAACATGTTTTGTGGGACGGGGATTCGAACCCGGGACCTGTAGATTGCAAGTAGAGCTCCCTAACCACCTGGCCCCCAAAGTGAAAAAGACATCAGTGTAAAAGGTTAAAAGAAGGAGAGTGAAAACTACGGAACCGGTTCTTTAAAGACAAGCAATTTTGAATAATTTTAAAATGTGAAAATATATATATATATATATATATGCATGTGTTAAAAATGTTTTTCAACTTTTGAGTTGTATCAGGTGGAGCAGGAGTACAGGGTAAGCTTGCGGACTTACAACGCTAAAATCCGGGGTTCGATTCGCCGCGGTAAACATAGCAGATGACCCAATATGGCTTTGCCTTAAAACAAACAAAAGCGCCTTTTAGTTTGATAATGTCAAATTCAAAACATTTATAATATATACCATGAATATTCTTTAGTAAATATTTATATAAAAAACAGAAAATGTTAAGAAAACCCACCATTATATCACTACTCGTATGATTGTAACGGAGAGTGAGAGACAATAATAACGCGGTCCTCCCAGAGCTCTTACTGTAAAGGAAATTTCGCGGTATCTTCCTCGAGGTGAAATGTTATGTTCTTTGTATTTGTGCAATCTCTGGAGACTTAATAAAACGTAAAACCTCACTATAAATAAAGTTACTGCATCTCTCCAGAAATTGACATTATTGCAACTTCTATTTGTGTTTAGATAAGTTTCGAATTTATTGTTAAGTATTTAATAAAACGATTTATAATAGCCTTCAACTCGCCACTCGATTTAAGTACGGAATGCACTATAACAATGAAAATGTTTCAAAAACTTTTTTAAAAAATGTGAAATTTCCACTTTAAATTAGATTTGTTTGATAAAGATATCTTTAAGGCACAAGAAGTAGATCTCATATTCACAAATATAACATTCCTATACTTATTATTTACTTTTCAGTCATCGCCAGCCAGAGGACTGGTGGTCCACGGCTTCGTATCAAGACTGGACTGAGGAAATGGTAGGTCAGAGAGAAATCCTCATTAAGTTTGCCAACTTATCCCGTGATTCTGTGCTGGGCAGTCGAGCACCTTTCTTGAAACCTGGCGGGAACAATATGGCTTCCATGCTTTTTGACTATAACTTTGCGTACGACTCTTCCATTGCTGTGCCTCAGGTAACGACCCCCATCTGGCCATACACTCTAGACTATGGAGTCCCTCATCGCTGCCTGACCAAAAACTGCCCAACTCATTCATTCCCTGGTATGTGGGAAATTCCTCTGAACACAATGTTTAGTGATGAAGGTATAAGTGGTCAGTGTGTTCTAGCTGACCAGTGTGTCCTACCCAGTGACGAGAAACTGGTGTTTGACTTCCTCAATGAAAATTTCCTCAGACACTACAAAACAAACAGAGCTCCATTTGGTCTTTTCTTCTATGTTAATTGGTTCAACGATAAGGTTAAAGTTAAGGCGCTGAACCAATTCATTGACCACCTTCTGGATACTTATCCAGACGTCTGGTTTGTAACCATGCAACAAGCCCTTCAATGGTTGAGGAATCCTGTTCCCATCAGTGAACTCACTAAAAACTATGTATCCTGGGCGTGTGAGAAACGTCAGCCATCGTGCAATATCCCTAACACATGCGCCTTGCCGTTCAGCAAAGATCGGTCCTACGACATCCGCTACATGCAAACCTGTGGGAAGTGTCCCATCCGGTATCCCTGGGTAGGTAATTTTGAGGGGAAAGACGAAGGACGAAAGATCGTTGATCTAACAGAAGGAAACGAGAACGAAGCTTTGAAGAAGAAGAAATGAACAACGAACTCCATTAGTTATATTTCTTTCTTGATGTAATATTCGCTGAATGTCTTCATCTGCCTTCACAAAACGATCAGTTTGCACAGCTTTTAACATCATGGCCCATGGTGATAGCTGTGAATACTGTTATTTTATGCTTAATATAATATTTGTCTTTATCACGAAGTGAGGGCAATTTTATTGTAGCAGCTGTGATTGACTAGATGTATAATCTTGTATTTTACTTTGTTTAAACTATTTCGTGATGATGAATGTATATTTAACAAACCTTTATCTGTAAATGTTTTCACTATAAACCTTTCTTCCGAGTAAACATTAATATTAAAAGAACATTCGTCTTTGTGAAGAAACTAGAGCTGCGACAATTTGGAAATTGATCAATCATTTTCATAAAATCGAATCGGATAATCGTCGGCCATTTTGAATTCAACATTATACTTGTACGACCTGCATCTATTATGTCACGTAACACGTGTACGACTCGCATCTGGTATGTCACGTAACACGTGTACGACTAGCATTTGTTATGTCACGTAACACGTGTAGGACTAGCATCTGTTATGTTACGTAACACGTGTACGACTAGCATCTGTTATGTCACGTAACACGTGTACGACTAGCATCTGTTATGTCACGTAACACGTGTACGACTAGCATCTGTTATGTCACGTAACACATGTACGACTAGCATCTGTTATGTCACGTAACACATATACGACTAGCATCTGTTATGTCACGTAACACGTGTACGACTAGCATCTGTTATGTCACGTAACACGTGTACGACTTGCATCTGTTATATCACGTAACACGTGTACGACTAGCATCTGTTATGTCACGTAACACGTGTACGACTAGCATCTGTTATGTCACGTAACACGTGTAGGACTAGCATCTGTTATGTCACGTAACACATGTACGACTAGCATCTGTTATGTCACGTAACACATGTACGACTAGCATCTGTTATGTCACGTAACACATGTACGACTAGCATCTGTTATGTCACGTAACACGTGTACGACTTGCATCTGTTATATCACGTAACACGTGTACGACTAGCATCTGTTATGTCACGTAACACGTAATTACTCTATATATACTTGGATATTTGTTTGTGTGTTCAGGGAAAACTTTCGTATTAAAACAAAATTATTATTTCTATTTATGAGACGATTAAGGATTTGATGATTTGGAAATCGATTTCCGTGGGAAATTGAATCAGATCCGATTATCAGAGTAATCGTCACAGCTCTAAAAACAACAACAAACGAAAGTTGTCGTCCTTTAATGTAGGAAAAGTAAGATTTGTCGTCACAAGGTAACCAAGGGTGATTGTAATGAGTTATGTAGCTAAATGTTTATAGTTTGTCTTTCAACCAAA
This sequence comes from Limulus polyphemus, assembly GCF_000517525.1. Classification (NCBI taxonomy): domain Eukaryota; kingdom Metazoa; phylum Arthropoda; class Merostomata; order Xiphosura; family Limulidae; genus Limulus; species Limulus polyphemus. The sequence continues at coordinate 6,242 of NW_013678192.1, read as the reverse complement.
GAAAACAAATATAAATCATTTTTTGTAATTTATTTCCATATTAAAGTTCTAATTGTCGTTAAGGTTGATACAAGAAATATTCACCAATAATAAGTTTGTATGAACATTTTTGTGAAATAAAACAAGGCTTATCGTAAACCAAATATAAACCGCATCTACCCGATTTCTTTCATGTACCATCTATTTACATCATCTTCACTAGAGCATGGTCTGTATTGATGTAAAACAGTACTGAAACATTCTCTACACAAGACAATTGAACATCAAGTGAACTTTCATTACAAAGGCCCTTCAGTCTATCTAAAACTGGTTTCTTCAATTTATACAGTTGATTGCTGTAAATCGAGACTTGGTTTAGACCCTTCAGTCTATATAAAACTGGTTTCTTTAATTTTTACAGTTGATTGCTGTAAATCGAGACTTGGTTTAGGCCCTTCAGTCTATCTAAAACTGGTTTCTTTAATTTTTACAGTTGATTGCTGTAAATCGAGACTTGGTTTAGGCCCTTCAGTCTATCTAAAACTGGTTTCTTTAATTTTTACAGTTGATTGCTGTAAATCGAGACTTGGTTTAGGCCCTTCAGTCTATATAAAGCTGGTTTCTTTAATTTATACAGTTGATTGCTGTAAATCAAAACTTAGTTTAGGCCCTTCAGTCTATGTAAAGCTGGTTTCTTTAATTTATAGAATACAAGCAAAAGCTACATAACTTTTCAATGAAATGTACTAGAGACATCCAGTTTTAAGTTAATGATAATATGTAAATGAACGAATTAAAGTCATTTAAATTTAATGCAATTTTTGCTTGAACCTCAACGTTACAAACTTACAACATTTCACGTCATATACACACATTCATAAGTCGAGTGATACCCCACATAATATTAACAGCTCATGCATGCGTAGCCACAAAGTTCTGATTTTATTCTTTAACCATTTTCACTAAGTGTTGTAAAGGTACTCTTGTCACAGTTAAATATAATATTTATAAATATTGTTTCTTTCTTTATTATTGTAGCAAAACTCAAGTAGAAAGATTTCATTAAGGCTAAAAATGCATCTAATTAGAAAAGCAACATTTCTAAACAATAAAATAAATGATATTTTAATGTAACAGTCTTCTAGATGTGAAAAACTAATCTTTTTATGCCAATGTGTAGTATTTTTATATTAATCAATGCTAAGCTATAGTTTGTACCTTGAGAAATAATGACCTGTAATTTATACAACCAATCAGAGCTGTGCTATAGTTTCTACACCAATCAAAGCCGAGTAGTAATTTCTAAACCAATCAAAGTTGAGTAGTAATTTCTACACCAATCAAAGCTGAGTAGTAATTTCTAAACCAATCAAAATTGATTAGTAATTTCTAAACCAATCAAAGTTGAGTGGTAATTTCTACACCAATCAAAGCTGATTTCTAAACCAATCAAAGTTGAGTAGTAGTTTCTACACCAATCAATGTTGAGTAGTAATTTCTACACCAATCAAAGTTGAGTAGTAATTTCTACACCAATCAAAGTTAGGTGTAATCTTCTTCCTGGGGTTAACTAACCTCTGATTTAATATCACAATAAAATCATTTTGCCTGGGAAAAAATAAGAAATGGACACTTGGAATTTTTAGCTTCAAAGATTTATTTCAAACGTGTTTATCACAGATAAGTGTTTCAAGTTTAGCACACAGTACAAATAATCTCAGTACATAATGCCCAATGCACACTGTGCGTTCACAAACATTTCTGAAAATACTATGCATAATTTTAACAGGTGCCCAACCTTCCTTCATCAGACGAATATTTCATGAGAAATATTTACCGAGTAAACGTACTTTAATTGTAAAGCTCTTAACGATGTAATTTCAAGGTTAATATCCTGAAATTTAATGTGACCCATGTGAATCAGTTACATAACATTTATCATGTGCCTAGCCTTATATTTAAAATGTGAAAACTCATTTTACAAAGTTGTTTATCTTCTCCAATAATTATTTGAGAAAAAAAAACTATTTTATTTTACTCTTCTTAATTAACCTAACACACATGACGTAATTTGAAAACTTTTTTTTTAGATAATTTTCAACTCAAAGTTAGCAAATGATAAAATCTAGCAATATGGGTTAATAATGTTACAAATATAAAGTTATCCTATGACACTGTTAAGAAAACTCTTCTTTCGAAAATTAGTACGACCAGCGTAAGCATACGTAGCTGAGATATAAAACATTATCAAACCTACCAATCACAGTGTAGGAACTAAAGTACCGTAACAGATGACATCTCAAGTAGAAAATCAAAACGGGTTTTATCCAGTTGATAGTGTAACAATATTAATAACAGTGGTCGAGCACACCAGTCAATCGAAACCAGTACTAGACTTACTTGAAACCTAAACTTAGTCTAGAAAAGCACAAAGGCCTAATACTGTTAAACACGAGCTTTTTTTTAGTTCAGTTCTAACACTTTACTTTTAACTAACAGGATAAAAATATCCGCCAGTGTTTATATTGGATTAATACTGATAAATCCGAACTTTTTGGTCCAGCTCTAACATTTTACATCAACGATGGCAAAAAAGGCCTAGTAAAACTCTTGTATTTATATAGGATTGATGGAATAATACCAATAAACTCTGAGGCAAGAAATACATATGGAGATAAAACTCGAGATTCAGATCTCAGTGACAGAAATAAAATGAAGGATAGATGATAAATCCTAGTATAGATTCAGATCTCAGTGACAGAAATAAAATAAAGGATAGATGATAAATCCTAGTATAGATTCAGATCTCAGTGACAGAAATAAAATAAAGGATAGATGATAAATCCTAGTATAGATTCAGATCTCAGTGACAGAAATAAAATAAAGGATAGATGATAAATCCTAGTATAGATTCAGATCTCAAGTGACAGAAATAAAATAAAGGATAGATGATAAATCCTAGTATAGATTCAGATCTCAGTGACAGAAATAAAATAAAGGATAGATGATAAATCCTAGTATATATATATATATTTTACAAATAACATTTTAATTACTCTTAGAAAAACAAGTGATGTCAGAATATTTTTCGTGTTTAAATATATCACACTCTTGACACACATATCATTCCACACGTTTGAAAATACTTTAGAATCATTTTGTTATCACATCATACATACACTTGAGTCACAATAACAAATTTAAACAAGCATAATTATAAACTAAACTGTAAAGGAAATAATACTCCCTTGTAGATGTTTCTAGACGGATGTGTATTTTAATTGGTTTTTCTAATTACAACTTATCCTCAAGCTATGTATTGTAGAACCGGATATACCAGACTTCATAAGTTCATGATACTTATTTTGATATTTGAAGTTCTGTTTGACTGACAGCAGGGCGAAATAGATACGAAATTATCGGAAATACATTTTTCATTGAATTTATTGTATCAAAAATGTACGTTTGTATTGTTGTTTATAAAAATTTAAGATCTAATAGGGTCGGTTGAGCAAAATTACACGAGGGACCGTCTACTTGAACCCACCGATCATAGGCTACCTCGGTTAGGGTAGTGTAGAATCTGACATTAATCTGTATTAGTATTACACAACACTCATTATTCCACAGGAAAGCTTCGGTTGCAATCTTATTAGCTCTGTATTACAATGCACACATTCATAACTAATATATTTTCATTCTTTATTTAATAAGTAGTTAAAAATAAGAATGCCACCTATTTTTTGGCCAAACAATACTAGATACTTCTGTACTCGAGCATATCACGAAAATGCTTCCAAGACTTTCATAGCTAGCACACAGACTCTACAGGTTGTATTTTCTTCGTTTATTTTTTAAACTTAAAATTGGAAAACTCTACTTTACCATCAGCTTGACACCCTCATTTTCAGCAAATCTTTGTTCGTCCGATGAAACTAATAACGTTGCTATCGTTTTGGAAATATTCACATTTACATGTAATTAAACCTAAAGCTCAACAAGACGAATAAATGCTAAGGGTGACATCTGTCGGTCATAATACACTCACAATTTTAAGTGAAACATAAGGGAGCTAAAATTAATCAATTTTACCAAACAAATATTATACACTAGTAGTTTGATAGGACATGCATAAAATCACTTCATTAAGTTGGTTCTAAATATGTACAAAATTTTCAAATAATATAATAAAATACTTAAGTAATAAAGATATTAAACATTACAGTAATAAATAATATTAAAATTGACGTGACCGGACATGAAATTATCCAAATCTGATGTGTGTACTCTTTTTTTTTCATTATTCTTCCAAACTATCTTTAGATACCATCTCAGCCATCAGTGTCGCAACAACGTAGCGTTCCTGTACAAAACAAAAAGAACACATTTTAAAAATTAAACGTTATCAAAATTGGACTTAATACTGAGTACTAACACAGTGGCGTAGGTATAGTGGAAAAAATCTTCCATAAACCCCAAACATTCAGGAGTCTGAAAATCCCACAGAAAATTATACACGTTTTATGTGAAATGAAAAAAAATCGAATAAGACTTGCCAATATAAAACAAAAATTATAATAACTCAATAATTTTATTTTTGTGTTTAATATAAAAAAAACAAGTTTTAAATCCTCTCTTGGAGCCGTTTTCAGGCTAAATGATAAGTCATGAAATTAATAAAAAAGTCTAATGTATATATGCGAATAAAGTATTCAAAAATTAATAATACAGCATATGCCATTACAACAACAACAATGAAATAAGATACATGACACAACAAACAATAATTATTCACATTGATATCAACTGTTGCTAACAAGTACAGTTCATCGCCACCAGGGTAATTGACT
>NW_013678192.1:0-574 GCF_000517525.1 Limulus polyphemus | reverse complement strand
GAACTATCCCGTACTTTGGCGAATGCTCTAGCATTTACTAGATATAGGGTAGTCTGGTATATAAAAGAGGGTGACAACGTGACGGAAAGGTAATGTGTGTGTAGATGGTGAGTAATTGAACTGCAGTCAGAAGTATTGTAGACGTTCGTTGATATAGCGTTTGTTTTAGCGCGATTGTTGAAAACAAGTGTATCGTAAAGTTATATTCGGAAAAAATAAACCAGTTTTATTAAGTAAATACTTGTGTCGCTAAAGTTTCGTCGGAATGAAGTTACGGGAAGTTAATTAACAAACGGAGACGTAACAATATGCTTACGGTTTAAACGCCGAAAGCCACCAAAATGTTGGTAAATGTAGGCCTAAAATTATTATAAAAAATATGTACAGTTAATGTGTTTTCATAACAATAATGTATACTTAATGAGAAAAGTCAGAAATAAGATCTTGCTTAATAAAGTATTGAATATGAAGAAGAAGCAAGCTTCAATTATAATTATCTGTCGTCATTTTATTAAATATCTGAAACTGAAACACTATATTTGGAAATATTTCGGTTGGGAATAGCATCAATGAT
>NW_013678191.1:6156-11591 GCF_000517525.1 Limulus polyphemus | reverse complement strand
CGAACGATTCACGAGCTTGACTCAATTGTCCGTCTCTATCTTCGTCTGCAATTCAATTCCCTTGTTGCCATCATTTTTTACCGGTCTTATATACAAGAATACCGTACATCTAGTAAACACTCGAGGCTTCAGGAAGGGACGTGAATTTTCTAGAAGCTCATGACGTGTTACTAGGGTCACGTGACTTCCGCTGTCCTAACAATATACTTGTGATTTAACAATCTGAAACTGACGCAGGAGTGTTTCACTTTCAGAGGAAATTCGCTGGGTTGATCAATAGTCGACGTTGAAAATATAAGTTTTCATAATATACTTGATTGAAATTTCTGCTTATTATCCTACTAAATGCTTTAATTTTTTGGGTTGGGCTTGGTGATTTTTACATACAAGATCCTGATAAACCTTCAAAGTAACATAATTCTATGTATTAGAGCAATTTGATTTGTGCATATGGATAATTTCGAAACTATGTTCCATTGTATTTTGATATCAAAACACACAGTAGTGGCCCGACATTGCCTGATAGTTTGGGCGCTTGACTCGCAATCTGAAGGTCGCGGGTTCGAATCCCTGTCCCACCAGAAATGCTCGCCCTTTCAGCTGTGGGGGCGTTATAATAAGTGACGGTCAATCCCACTATTCGTTGGTAAAACAGTAGCCCAAGAGTTTTTGGTGGGTGATGCTGACTAGTTGTCTTCCCTCTAGTCTTTCACTTCTAAATTAGGGACGGCCAGTGCAGATAGCCCTTGTGCAGCTTTGAGCGAAATTCAAATCACACGGTAGTGTGTCTTGCAACCAAAACAACCTGCAGGACGCACTGTATATAATCAACAAAGTGATAGTTTAGCAATTTTCTACTTTCTGTAACTCAGACTTTGATAATCCAAACTATTACATATTTTCAGTGAAATACACAAGATATGTTTGAAGTTCTTCCGTTTTGTTTTCTTTGCACAGAAAGTACCGAAAATTTGATAGAAAAACATGCTTAACTTTTATAGATTTTTTTTCAAATTTGGTACACTGATAGATCTTTATAACCTATAATTAGGTATCAAATTTGGTCTAAATATAAGCGATATATGCAAAGTTATTCAACAAAAACCGCTCAAATTTGAACAAAATGTTTGTGCAAGCCTACGTAAAAAGTCACGTGACCTATCGGTCTAAAATATTTACTACAGCTTCACCTAAGAGTAAAAGTGGACCACTTTTAGTATTTTGCCATTTGGATTAGACGTCAGACCACAGGGTGAAAGAATGTGCAGATACATAAGTATTGGTTAGGCCAAACAAACTTGATTAGTAGTTTCTAGCTCAAGTTTTCAAAAGAATCATACTGATGGACAGTTATTATAGATCGTTTAGCATCACATGATATTAGTTTAAGCAATTAGCGTAAATAATGATGCTTGAAACAACTGTACCAAGTGCATGCGGGTGATGACAAGAAACTGTTAATCTAAATTCCATGGTGTTAATATTTTTTAAATTACTACTAGTTATTAATAATACTTATAAAAGCAGATACTCCATTTGAAACTATGTCACCTCAGTGAAATAGGTTGACACCATTGTTTAGGTTTTTGAGTTATAATGTAATAAAAAAGAAGCAGAAGAAAGAAGAACAAGAAATGCTAACTTTTTGCTATGATATTTACAGACATTCCTAAAACTTGTGACTCAGTCATTACATAGATATTATTATAAAAGGAAACACTGTATAGTATTGTAAAGTTCTGATGACCTATTGAGGAGATATTTAAAATACTATTTTGATGAACAATCTGAGCCATCCCTACATAGGCAATGCTACTGCCTTCCTGATAAATTTCTCAAACTCACACCTAAAATGATTTAAACAATGTCACGTTTCTTCCATGTGCTTTCCAAAAATATCATATTGAAATAATTTCTGATGTTATAAAAAACCATTAAAAAATTAAACTACTCATTATTTTACTCCATGCTATAAAGATATCCCATTTTGTGAGATTAACACCCTTGGGTATTTGAAAAGATTAATACCACAAAACATGATATGTAATGGATAAGTTTTCAGGGATGTTACTATATCTGCTGGCCAAGATTAATACTACAAAACATGAGATGTAGTTTTCAGGGATGTTACTATATCTGCTGGCCAAGATTAATACTACAAAACATGAGATGTAGTTTTCAGGGATGTTACTATATCTGCTGGCCAAGATTAATACCACAAAACATGAGATGTAATGGATAAGTTTTCAGGGATGTTACTATACCTGCTGGCCAAGATTAATACTACAAAACATGAGATGTAGTTTTCAGGGATGTTACTATATCTGCTGGCCAAGATTAATACTACAAAACATGAGATGTAGTTTCCAGGGATGTTACTATACCTGCTGGCCAAGATTAATACTACAAAACATGAGATGTAGTTTTCAGGGATGTTACTATATCTGCTGGCCAAGATTAATACTACAAAACATGAGATGTAGTTTTCAGGGATGTTACTATATCTGCTGGTCAAGATTAATACCACAAAACATGAGATGTAATGGATAAGTTTTCAGGGATGTTACTATATCTGCTGGTCAAGATTAATACTACAAAACATGAGATGTAATGGATAAGTTTTCAGGGATGTTACTATATCTGCTGGCCAAAATATTCATTTTTGTGCACTTATGAAATAAAATAGTAATTATTTCTTATAAAGAAACTTTTTGCAATTTTTAAATTCAAATTGAAAAATGTTTTCAGATAACAGTATCATAATATTTGCAGGCCTTTATTGATAAAACTTATTTTCTTTAACAATGTATACTAAACATTTACTATCTAAAGATAACTAAAATAAGGCTCTCACTAGACAAAAACCATACAACTCACAAGTCAAAAAATAAATTATTTAAGGCATACCTTTACAGTGCAGGCAACTTCAACATCTGTATTTCACAGACATATTCAGTAATATATCTTTTCTTCAGTATAACATTATAGGCTGTAAATTTACATTAACATTTTTATACAACCATCAAATAAAGTATCCACGAAGTGTATCAAATACAATAAAAAGCTACTGAAACAATACTAAGATATTTATAGATTTTCAAGGCAGTCCAATTATGTTGTGATTCTTCCATAGCCATTCTTGGTACTTATTTAACATGTGATCTGTTGGCTTCACCTATGAAAAATGAAAAATTTCTACTTACGATTCATATATATAAAGTCGACATATTAAAGAGTTCATCCTTTATTAATATGATTACATAATTAAAAATAAGTTTGTTATTTATGAAATAATGTACATGAAAACTTAAATAGTCTATTGTTTTCTTTTCTAAATCACTATTAAAAACGCTTTAGAAAGATGTTTGAAACAAAGAAACGTTTTTCAAAACTGTTAGTAAATAAAAGGTGCATTACAATGAGTCAGTAATTAAACTGTGTTAGTAATATTATAAAACCAATTTTGACCAGATATTCATATAGATAATAAATAACTAATACAAGTAATTTTGTTTTATTTAATAAATCCAACATTAAATATATACTTTTGTAGCAAGGAAAAGCCTAGGTGAAGTTTTTATCAACAGAAAATAATTTGGCAAAAAAAAGTGATTAATTAGAACTTGAATTTTATGCAAATCTATTTGTTTACACATTAACACATGTATGCCATGAATATTTTTAGATGCAACTGTAACAGTGTATGAAAAATGATTACATGTACATGCTGTTGAAAGTGTTACAGAGAACAAAATAAACAAGATAATTTTCTTCTTGAAACTTTTTACAGAAATCTGTTATCAAAATAAAATACTGTTTTAGCCTTTTAGTACTATTGTTTTTGGAAAATGGGACACCTTTTGTGTACTTTTATGATCATATATGCAAAGTACTAAAAGACTGGTAAGAATCTGCTGACAGAAAAGTATTTTGTTAGTTACTTTTCCTCTACTAATTTTAACTGTAAAATAATGCAAAAAATTACAAATAACTTAGAAGGTGAAATTAAGTAAGAAACATTTTAAGATTTAACTTCAATAAAAGAGGTCATTTTTACAAAATATATCTAAGCTTATGACAATATTTCTGTAGAAGGTTTTCTACAAATGTAAATGTGTAATGATCTACCTACTTTTTTCCATTCTTTAACACAAAATATTCGGTACGAGTCATTGCCATATTTGCCAATCCCATAAAGTTCTATAGGATATGTCCACTCTTTGGTTAGATATTCCTCTAAAAAATACATAGGGTGTTTAGCTGGTCATGCAAGTTAAGACAAAGAATTCTAAATCCAGCAGTTTCATCAGCATTCAATTAAAAAAACAAGAAACAAATAAAAGCAAATTATAATGTATAACGCTCATTCATAAAAGGAATAAAAATGCAAATAACTATTTTCATAATTTTACCCAAATTGCTTATTTTACATTATTTCATTATAAAAAAAGTCAGAACACTACAAAATTGTAAAACAGGTACATAAAAATTTCTAGACCAGCATGTATCATGAATTTGTACAACTGAGTTAACAAGCTTAGAAAGTGATGTGAATATTTTCCATGCAAGTTAATAATAAATTTATAAAACAGTTCAATATTATATATTTTATTTCCTAGTAATTCATTAATTACTGTCTTATAGTGTAATTAAGATAAACTACAGTATTTTTAAAAGTTTCTTGAACATAAAAATGATTTCATTGTTCTTGTAACTTTACAAATTTACATTCAACAAACTATTATATTTTTATTCAACAGAGAAAATAAAAATAACTAAATTTCAGTATTGAACAAGTATCAAATATACAATTTACTTTTAATGATTACTTTAAATATGACTAACAAATGTAATATAGAAAATATTACTTTAATAAGATAGATGTAAAATCTCAAATTTAAGTTATTCAATATTAAAAAACAGGATAAACAAATGTAATTTTCGGGTGATAGTACACTTTGATCTATAATATGGTAAGAAACAATTCTAAAACGTTTTAAAACAGCAGGTAAATCTAAAAACGTTCATCACAATAGAAGATTTCAAATGGTCTAACATATCAAATTTATATTATTTTACTTTCTCAAGTGGAATACTGCTACAGGTCATTAAAGTATTTAAATTACTAAGAGGAACACAATTATAATTTTTAAAGGTTTTATTTGCCCACAACGAACACTGCATAGGTGTTTAAAATGTTATACTTACTATGAGAGAATACTCCTGTAGGCCATTAAGGAACATACAGGAGTATGCTGTTATGGTAAGTATATTTTAAAGACCTATGTAGTGTTCTACATAGGCAAGTAAAACCATTAAGGAATTTTACTTGCCTATGTAGAACACTACATAGGTCTTTAAAATATACTTACCATAACAGCATACTCCTGTATGTCATTAAAGAATTTTACTTGCCTATGTAGAACACTACATAG
>NW_013678191.1:2914-5156 GCF_000517525.1 Limulus polyphemus | reverse complement strand
GTCTTTAAAATATACTTACCATAACAGCATACTCCTGTATGTCATTAAAGAATTTTACTTGCCTATGTAGAACACTACATAGGTCTTTAAAATATACTTACCATAACAGCATACTCCTGTATGTCATTAAGGAATTTTACTTGCCTATGTAGAACACTACATAGGTCTTTAAAATATACTTACCATAACAGCATACTCCTGTATGTCATTAAGGAATTTTACTTTTGAAGAATTTTGCTTTTCCGTGGAAACACACTTCTAGTTTTTTAAGGGTTCCATTTGGCAATAATGAAAATTTCAAAAACTTTATTGGAAAATTCCCAAGAAATTTTAAACAATCTCAGTTATAAACAGATTAATCTAAAATGCTTACTTGAAAACCTAATGATGATCTTTGCTCTCTTTTCATGGAGCCCTAAAGGTTTTAAAATATGTGCTAAGTCTTTCCAATCTGCTTTACATGCATCTTCAGCTAATGGATATTTGTCAAAAAATTGCCATAGAATTGGAATAGCTGATCTTCCTAAATGAAGGAATTATACAATTTATCACAAAAAAGGGCTTCTCTACTGTTATCTTATAACAAATAATTTTGAAAGAACTGTTTTATGTTTAAAAAATTTGCTATAGTCCAGAACTTAAACTCTCATGAACAAGTTTTATTAACTTGTATTTGATATATCAATATTATAATCTTGGAATACATTTAAATTTCAACATGTCTTTGGAACAATCAGTAACATCAAAAAACCAAGATTTTAAACAATTATAAAACATAGATTTCCAAGTAAACTCTCATGCACATTGCTAAATATCAAACTTTAAAATGACATGCTCTGGAAATGTTATCTTTAAAATTCATGCATTCAAGCATCCTTTTCAGTCTCACGTTGTGCGTTTAATAGTATTATTGAAACTAATAATTCCCAAAAATTATTGTTCAAATCCACCACAAAATTATTTCAAGTGATTTCTCAAAGTTACTCACCAAATTATACTTCCTCAGCATGTATCATTAAAATTGTATGCATAAAAGTTCTTAAAATACAAATACAATTTCAACATTACTTTCATACAAGTTGATGGAAAAACTTAAACCCAGATGTAGATTTAAAGTACAACTGGAGAAAGCAAATTTTGTTTCAATAAACATACACAATAACTAGTTCTTTTAACCTACCAGTAGTTCTCTGTAGAAAAATTGTTGACACCAATAACTTCCACGGGTCATGGTACAAACTCTCCTGTACAAGATTGTAAGGTGATTTTGGTGGTGTCCATTTATCTTTGTAGTTCCATCTCTTCAGAACTAAAGGTACAGAGGTCAACCCTTGATATTTTGTTCGAAAATATGAACTCTGTAAAGTTTTTTTTTCAACTGGCAAGGAATGATTACTGCTCAATGTTAGCATTTGGTTATGCTGTAGAGACTCCTCTCTTGAGGGTGTGGTAGTCAATCCTTAAATTTTGGTTCGAAGATAACAAGATTTTATTATTTATATATATAATTTTTTTTCTGTTAATTGGTTATCATTGTTAAGAAATATTCTGATGGGGAATGTATCAAAATATGGAATAGTTTTTAATTTCCTCTAAAATCTGACTCTCTTTTTTTAATTATCTTTTTCCACAAAAGCAATAAAGTATTAAAAATATCTTATTAATCTTTGAGCCCTCATTTGTAAGTAAGTGTTTTTTTCAGGTACATACACATGTTTAAGCACATTACAAATTCTAAAATGTAACCTATTTGGCAACAAATAATGGGCTTAAACAAACAGTACGAGTTATAAAAATGATAATTAACTGTTTACTTAAACTTATTCTAACCTGGTTAATTATGTTTTTAGGAGTTTTATAATGTGTTCAGCTGTCTTAATTAGTTAGTAAACTTGATCAGTTGCCTTACCTAGTTTGTCAACTTGGTGAAATATCCTAATGTGACTTGTTAGCCTTGTCAGCTACCTTTGTTATGTAGTTTGTCCACCTGTCAACTTTCATATACTTTATTTATACTTCATCAGCTGCTTCATAAAATTTATTAACCTTGATAAACTGCCTTTATCTAGTTTAACACTTTATAAATGGATTTGTTTCTTACTGACATCATATAGATGTAGTTGAGGTATTCAGTTACACTAATATATGATATATATACACTTACTTCTATATATGACATGAATAACCAATCAGAAACTCAGAATATCTCCCTAGTGGCTTTCTCAGCCTTTATAATGGACTT
>NW_013678191.1:0-2329 GCF_000517525.1 Limulus polyphemus | reverse complement strand
TATGAGATTTAAGCTTTTTGGTCTAAACATTTATGTTTTGTGTTATAATTTGTGTTCATTCTAGAATCCAAGAGACATAATTTATATTTATTTCCTAATTTTTTATGGTGGTTGTGAGATCGGTCAAATCTACCAAACCCCTACAGAGATTAATTACTGAAAATAACAGATAAAATTTGATAAATATCTCAACATTATACAGATTTTGCATGTGAAATTTCCAAATTTTCTGATGCATACAAGTATTTTTAATTTTAAAATGAAAATTACTTTGCATGACAGATAGGCATCATGCAAAAAGAAAAAATAGACGTGAGAAAAACATTACTTTATAAACCTTAAGACTTGATAAAAAGAATTTGATATTGTGCGTATGAAAGCATTGTAACGTTTACCGATAACCTACCAAATGTCATTAACATTCACTTACTTATTTTAAAAGTTCTAGAATGAAAACTATAACAAGCACAAAATAGTTATGAGATGGGTCTCAGGGACTGAGCCCGTGCTGAAAGAGTTAATCTATTACTACTTCACCCTGGTATTTGCATATGACAGTTCTGTATGGTGACATGATACGGATATTCATGAGACCAGTAATCAAGTTTGCCATAACTGAAGAAGAGCTCCTTCCCTTTTACTTTTGTTGCCTCAAGAGTCCAAGTATGACTGTATTTTGTTACAACTATGGCAACTTGGCCTGGGAAGCCCTGTTGTCACATAGGGAACCACAGCAGCTACACCCTGGCATCTGGTGCATAATTGCTGGCAGTTTATGATGCTGTAATGCCTTGAGTCTGCTGCTGTATTTTTCACTGGTACCCTTTTTTTCATTTTCAGTAGTGCACAGTCTGATATGATCACTTCAAACTGATTCAAAATTGAAACTGTAATGGTGTGGATGAAATGTTCTTTATACTCATGTAATACTGCATGGGTTAGGTTCACTCAGCAGCCTCTCTATAAACTTGTTGATGAGTACCTCATTGCAACTTATAGATGACATGCGTTGGAATGTCTGCTCATGCAATCACCTTAAACTGCCTGAATAAGTAGCCAAGTTTGAGCTTGGCCCTACTGATTATTCTCCACAGCACTGAATTTGTGGTGCAATTTCATTTGACAAATGTATCCAAATAATTGAGTTGTCCTTTGTCCAATAGCTATAAAGCATCAATTGCAGGACAGACTAGACACATCATCGGGTACTGCACTGCTCATCCGTGAGCATATGCATCCCAAGGCAACAACTTGATTGAAATGAAGATGGTCAAAATCCTCCTTAGACACGCCCTTTAACACTGGTGGATTTACCTGTTTCAGATCACCTACATAAAATCCTCCTTAGTCACTCCCTTTAACACTGGTGGATTTATCTGTTTTAGATCACCTACATAAAATCCTCCTTAGTCACTCCCTTTAACACTGGTGGATTTACCTGTTTCAGATCACCTACATAAAATCCTCCTTAGTCACTCCCTTTAACACTGGTGCATTTACCTGTTTCAGATCACCTACATAAAATCCTCCTTAGTCACTCCCTTTAACACTGGTGGATTTACCTGTTTCTAGATTACCTACATAAAATCCTCCTTAGTCACTCCCTTTAACACTGGTGGATTTACCTGTTTCAGATCACCTACATAATGAAGTGATAATGTACACAAATATTTGCTACCAGCTTCTATACCACTGTGTTTTCATCCTCTTTCAGAAATCATGAATGAGGAATTCTTGAGCAAAGACTTGTGCAGAATAACATGATGTTGTGATAATTTTGTAATAATGGTGTAGAAAATAAGTATACTTATCACAGTCACATTTTTAATAAAAGTTTGCCAAGAAGTTTTCTGACTAAAAGATCTACTGGATCATGATGAGAAACAAGGTGTTCTATGTGACATTGTCACAGTTTCTCACTGAAATTTGTCAAATGTACACATTTCATCACTGCTCTTGTCCACTGACGAATCAGAACAAAGTCTTGCAACATCTGGAATTGTTAATGAGCACCATGATGTCTCACAGATCACCCAGAAAGTTTCTGGGCACTCAGGCTGCTCAATGCCATTATAATCCTTCTGTGCCACCTTATGCTCATATCACAAAATATACACCTGGAAAAAAGTTAAGCACCCCCGTGTTTTTTTCAAGTGATTCAGATTCGACGTTCTTGTGACTGATTATAAATTACCATTCAATCTAAACGTGTTTATCAAATGAAATTATGCATTATTGGGCACAAGAAAACAAGATTATCACCATAAAATAACAATTTTTAATTTACATATCATGACATCAAAATATGGACAGTTTCACGTATAAATTA
>NW_013678190.1:7463-11851 GCF_000517525.1 Limulus polyphemus | reverse complement strand
CATGGTCATCTGAATGTATCTATGAAGTAATAACACGGGTTATATTTGAGCCAACCTGTTCTCCAGTTTTGGTAAGTACAAGGTATCTCCTGTAGTATTTAACTGGTATGTACAAGATATCTCCTGTAGTATTTAACAGGTAAGTACAAGATATCTCCTGTAGTTTTTAACAGGTAAGTACAAGATATCTCCTGTAGTATTCAACAGGTAAGTACAAGATATCTCCTGTAGTATTTAACTGGTAAGTACAAGATATCTCCTGTAGTATTTAACTGGTAAGTACAAGATATCTCCTGTAGTTTTCAACTGGTAAGTACAAGATATCTCCTGTAGTTTTCAACTGGTAAGTACAAGATATCTCCTGTAGTTTTCAACTGGTAAGTACAAGATATCTCCTGTAGTTTTCAACTGGTAAGTACAAGATATCTCCTGTAGTATTGACCTGTGTTATTACTTTGTAAGTAAACTCAGATGACGCTATTTAACTGGTAAGTACAAGATATCTATTGTAGTATTTAAATGGTAAGTACAAGATATCTTCTGTAGTATTTAACTGGTATGTACAAGATGTCTCCTGTAGTATTTAACTGGTATGTACAAGATGTCTCCTGTAGTATTTAACTGGTAAGTACAAGATATCTTCTGTAGTATTTAACTGGTATGTACAAGATGTCTCCTGTAGTATTTAACTGGTAAGTACAAGATGTCTCCTGTACTATTTAACTGGTAAGTACAAGATATCTTCTGTAGTATTTAACTGGTAAGTACAAGATGTCTCCTGTAGTATTTAACTGGTATGTACAAGATGTCTCCTGTAGTATTTAACTGGTATGTACAAGATGTCTTCTGTAGTATTTAACTGGTAAGTACAAGATATCTTCTGTAGTATTTAACTGGTATGTACAAGATGTCTCCTGTAGTATTTAACTGGTATGTACAAGATGTCTCCTGTAGTATTTAACTGGTATGTACAAGATGTCTCCTGTAGTATTTAACTGGTAAGTACAAGATATCTCCTGTAGTTTTCAATTGGTAAGTACAAGATATCTCCTGTAGTTTTCAACTACTACAGGAGATATCTTGTACTTACCAGTTAAATACTACAGGAGACATCTTGTACATACCAGTTAAATACTACAGAAGATATCTTGTACTTACCAGTTAAATACTACAGGAGATATCTTGTACTTACCAGTTGAATCCTACAGGAGATATCTTGTACTTACCAGTTAAATACTACAGGAGATATCTTGCACTTACCAGTTAAATACTACAGGAGATATCTTGTACCTACCAGTTCAATACTACAGGAGATATCTTGTACTTACCAGTTAAATACTACAGGAGATATCTTGTACTTACCTGTTGAATACTACAGGAGATATCTTGTACTTACCAGTTAAATACTACAGGAGATATCTTGTAAATACCTGTTGAATACTACAGGAGATATCTTGTACTTACCTGTTAAAAACTACAGGAGATATCTTTAACTGGTAAGTACAAGATATCTCCTGTAGTATTTAACTGGTAAGTACAAGATATCTTCTGTAGTATTTAACTGGTAAGTACAAGATATCTCCTGTAGTGTTCAACTGGTAAGTACAATACTACAGGAGATAGCTTGTACTTACCAGTTAAATACTACAGGAGATATCTTGTACTTACCAGTTAAATACTACAGGAGATATCCTGTACCTACCAGTTAAATACTACAGGAGATATCCTGTACCTACCAGTTAAATACTACAGAAGACATCTTGTACATACCAGTTAAATACTACAGGAGACATCTTGTACTTACCAGTTAAATACTACAGGAGATATCCTGTACCTACCAGTTAAATACTACAGGAGATATCTTGTACTTACCAGTTAAATACTACAGGAGATAGCTTGTACTTACCAGTTAAATACTACAGGAGATATCTTGTACTTACCAGTTAAATACTACAGGAGATATCTTGTACCTACCAGTTAAATACTACAGAAGATATCTTGTACCTACCAGTTAAATACTACAGAAGAATCTTGTACATACCAGTTAAATACTACAGGAGATATCTTGCACTTACCAGTTAAATACTACAGAAGATATCTTGTAATTACCAGTTAAATACTACAGGAGATATCTTGTACTTACCAGTTAAATACTACAGGAGATATCTTGTACTTACCAGTTAAATACTACAGGAGATATCTTGCACTTACCAGTTAAATACTACGGAGATATCTTGCACTTACCAGTTAAATACTACGGAGATATCTTGTACTTACCAGTTAAATACTACGGAGATATCTTGTACTTACCAGTTGAATATTCCAAAGTACAATCTTCAGTTCTGTTTTCAGCAATGTCCAACTGTGGAAGTTCTATATCTGGGTTGATGACTAGAGGGGTGGAAATATTCCATCGGAACACCAAATCGTGGGTTGTATGAGATACTGTCAGAAAAGACTTCTATTTTGTGTTTAAATTCCGTAAGGATACAATGAACTGGTAATCATTAACTATAAAGTGCTTATCCCATTTGTCACTCTGTCGAAAACGTTTTCACGCTCCTTTTTTGGTAATGCTTAAAAATATACTTCGTCGCTTAGCAACAAAACTATCACCTTAGGCCAACTATGGTGTTTATGTTGAATGTTCAATAATCATGTTAATTTGTTAGAAAGGATTGTTTTTTTTTATTCTTTCTTTTTTTTTATGATAACTTCGGTGATATAAGAGCAAAATAATTTAATTCAGAAATTTTACGACATTGAGTTGTAGCTAAAAGCAAAATAAAATTTATCATGTAGTGTTTCAGCTAAGCCTTATGTTACGTATATTTAACACAGGAAAGTACATGCCTCCATCCTACACGACCATAAGTTTTCATATCAATGTGAGGAACAGGATCCAAACTTTTACTGAAGGTTTCTGCGGATCCTGATGTTTCTTCGTCAAAGGTCTGTCTACGTATATCCGTCTTTACCTTTGATCTGATAAGTTACAGTGAAGGTAGCTAGTCAACAGCACCCATGGTCCCAAAGTGCAGAACGCGTTTTTACGGCATCTGGTCATGAATCACGAACCCTCGAAGGATCCTCAGAATACTATAACCACTGAACACTCCAGTCTTGGACAGATTGACTAATTCTAAATTATTATTACACAATTATCATAAGGAAGTAAATCCACTTGAAACATACACGTTTTTCCTTAACATACCCTTTATCAAGTTTGGCTTTAAAATATCAAATAATTAAACAAACGTAGTTCACACACAGACTTTCTTTTAAAGACTTTATGAAACTAAAATTAACCTCGAAAGACATTTGAAGGGAGAAACCTCCAGGGTGTTAAATGTTTTAGTTGGATGACATAAAAGAGCATTTAAAACATTCGCCAAAAACCGATTCATAAAAGGTAATATTTTTACATGTTTGTTAATTTATTTGGGATCTATATAACAAGGAACTTGGACTCTAAGTAATCAAGAAGAACCCATTTTCAGTGTTTTGGGAAACCAATAAATGCCTACAATATAAGCCTCGTTATCAGAACTTTCCGATAAAGTAGGAGAGCATTTTTAGAAGATAAAAACTGGAAATTAAATGTAATTTGTAACTCAGGTGTATATATGGATGTTATTAAGAAAAAAATAATCAAGTTTTGAAATTCACGTTCAAAAATATATATAGCCAATCACTATAGTTTTTATAAAATAACTCACAACAATGAACCAATCATTATACGTTTTATAAAATAACTCACAACAATGAATTAAATATAAGTTGTTTGGTTTTGTTGAATTTCGCACAAAGCTACTCGAGGACAACTTGTACTATCCGTCCATAATTTAGAACCGATAGATTAGAGAGAAAGCAGCTAGTCGACGCCCACCGCCAACTCATGGGCTACTCTTCTATCACCGAAAATGGGATTGATTGTCACATAATAACGCCCCTAAGTCTGAAAGGGCAAGAATGTTAGATGAAAGATGTAAGTAGACGAATCTGTTGTATACATCATTATATTTTAGACGATAGATGTAAGTAGACGAATCTGTTGTATACATCATTATATATTAGGTGATAGATGTAAGTAGACGAATCTGTTGTATACATCATTATACATTAGACGATAGATGTAAGTAGACGAATCTGTTGTATACATCATTATATATTAGACGATAGATGTAAGTAGACGAATCTGTTGTATACATCAGTGTATATTAGATGATAGATGTAAGTAGACGAATCTGTTGTATACATCATTATACATTAGACGATAGATGTAAGTAGACGAATCTGTTGTATACATCAGTATACATTAGACGATAGATGTAAGTAGACGAATCTGTTGTATACATCAGTATACATTAGACGATAGATGTAAGTAG
>NW_013678190.1:4375-6710 GCF_000517525.1 Limulus polyphemus | reverse complement strand
GAGTGATAACACAGACTACAACCGGTAGTTGATGGTTTTATGTTGAGTGATAACATAGACTACAACCGGTAGTTGATGGTTTTATGTTGAGTGATAACACAGACTACAACAGGTAGTTGATGGTTTTATGTGGAGTGATAACACACCGGTTGTAGTCTATAAAACCATCAACTGTTGAGTGATAACAACCGGTTGTAGTCTAATTGATGGTTTTATGTTGAGTGATAACACAAACTACAACCGGTAGCTCATGGTTTCACAATATTTCAATAATTATTAGAACGTCATCAGAAACTAATTTTCCAGTTCTATCGTCATGCTGTTTAAACTCGTCTCAGTTTGACAAAGGTGTTAACTACAGACGGAATTCCAGTTTTGTTTTGTTCTATGACATTTCGGTGAAAACACGTCGTCATAGCTGTCGTGAAAACCTTATAGTAGATAACGTAGAAATAAGGTAAACTAGTAAGTGTCGTTTGGGGCTGACTGTTTGTTCAATGCAGCAGCCATGTTGATTCAGAGACAAGTTCAAGCGAAGAAGAAATGGCTAAGCGAAGTAGATTATCTCATTCAAGGATTAGTAGTGTAATAAAGTTTTTGTACTACGTCACGTTAATTATTCTCTTAATGAGCTCTGTTATATAACTACGATTTTATAAAATAAATTTACTCACAACTTTCTATCATCAATGAACATATTTGGTTGTCATGAGGGTAGGCTTCAAACTTCATAGCACACGACAGTTCTAGTGTTAACCTATCAAAATACAGAGGAACCATATTAATAGTCGACGTTTGGAACCAGTACTTTAAACCTCCCGCGTTCTTAGTCAAATATGAACAAAGAAATATAACTTAAATCAAACTTTTAATTTAAACCAAAAGAAAATGTAAAAAAACTAATTATAATTTTATTATTATTAAGCTACATAATGGGCTATATGTGTATCGAAACCAGATTTTTAGCGTTATAAGCCCAGACTTTCCACTGAGCCTCCAGGGTGACATCACAGAGTAGGAAGAAATAACCAATTGCATATTTTTATAAGAGTATGTCATTCTTAACGAAGATAAAAAAACGACACATACGAACTAAATAATTTAAATATATATATATATACATCATAAGATACTAGATCCAAGTCCCGCTGTACACGGGTACATATTTCAGACACAATACATATATATATATATTGTTACGTTTCCGTTTGTTAATTGATTTTTCCGTAACTTCATTCCGACGAAACTTTAACGACACAAGTCCTTACTTAATAAAACTGGTTTATTCTTTCCGAATATAACTTTACGATACACTTGTTTTCAACAATCGCGCTATAACAAACTATATCAACGAACGTTAACTTCAACAATACGTCTCTCTCTGACTGCAGTTCAATTACTCATTACCTACACACACATTATTGTCCCGTCACGTTGTCACCCTCTCTTATATACCAGCTACCCTATATCTAGTAAATGCTAGAGCATTCGCCAAGGTACAGGATAGTTCTAGAAAATAGGTGGCGCCACACCAGTCACGTGACCCCGATGACGCAACACTGCCCCTCCTTAATATTGTTAATATTAATATTAACACAATATTAATATTAATATTGCGTCATAATATTAATATTATTAATATTATGACAAATATTAATATTATGACGCAACAATATAATCTTTATATTCGTCTTGAAAAGTGTAATCCAAATAATTCAGTCGTTACATTCCGTTGTTGTCTGATTGCTGCATAAATTTCTCGTCGTACAGTCTGAGTTTGCGCAGACCTTTCTTTCAACTGAATGTTTATTTATAAAATGGTGGAAGATGTTGATAAAATTTATCAAATAAAGTACACGCAAACACGTGTGTTAAGTGTAAACCTTTGTATAAACTCATTACATGCGTCCTGTGGGACAATGGTAAGTCTAAGGACATAGCGACATCTAGCGTTTCCAGTTTGACAAATTTCAAGACACAATGCATTCAGGTGTTAATGAATATAACGACTGGATAACTGAGGTTATAAAAAGGTTGATATCAACCATATGTGTATTTTATATTGCGTGCCACCATGAAGAAGGGGGTATTTCCCTTCAAACACCCCCTAAATATGGCACGGGGGGTAATAATTTATAAAAATGGCCAAACACCAAACAACGGTTAATATATTTCAAGGTTGGCACCAAATAATGGTTAATGTATTTCAAGGTTGGTACCAAACAATGGTTAATTTATTTCAAGGTTGGTACCAAACAATGGTTAATTTATTTCAAGGTTGGTACCAAACAATGGTCAGTTTATTTCAAGGTTGGTACCAAATAATGGTTAATTT
>NW_013678190.1:1295-3447 GCF_000517525.1 Limulus polyphemus | reverse complement strand
CCTTAAGTATACTTTGGATAAAATAGACCTTGGGGTCATTTCATAGTGCCTTAAGTATACTTTGGATAAAATAGACGTAGGGGCCATTTCATAGTAACTTAAATATACTTTGGATAAAATAGACCTAGGGGCCATTTCACAGTGCCTTAAGTATACTTTGGATAAAATAGACCTAGGGGCCATTTCATAGTAACTTAAATATACTTTGGATAAAATAGACCTAGGGGCCATTTCACAGTGCCTTAAGTATACTTTGGATAAAATAGACCTAGGGGCCATTTCATAGTGCCTTAAGTATACTTTGGATAAAATAGATCTAGGGGCCATTTCATAGTGCCTTAAGTATACTTTGGATAAAATAGACGTAGGGGCCATTTCATAGTAACTTAAGTATACTTTAGATAAAATAGACGTAGGAGCCATTTCATAGTGCCTTAAGTATACTTTGGTTAGGAAAGAGAGTAACAGTTTTAACTAGGAAAGAAAGTAACAGTTTTAATTAGGATAGAAAGTAACAGTTTTAATTAGGATAGAAAGTAACAGTTTTAATTAGGAAAGTAAGTAACAGTTTTAATTAGGAAAGTAAGTAACAGTTTTAATTAGGAAAGAGAGTAACAGTTTTAACTAGGAAAGAAAGTAACAGTTTTAATTAGGATAGAAAGTAACAGTTTTAATTAGGATAGAAAGTAACAGTTTTAATTAGGATAGAAAGTAACAGTTTTAATTAGGAAAGTAAGTAACAGTTTTAATTAGAAAAGAAAGTAACAGTTTTAATTAGGAAAGTAAGTAACAGTTTTAATTAGGATAGAAAATAACAGTTTTAACTAGGAAAGACCAGCTGTGGATCATACTTTCAAATACAGGATATTTTATAGATACTATGGTCTTCACCAACAGTTCTTTTTGAGGCCGGGAATAGTCAGAAGTTACGTTGGACTTCTTCTATCGTGAAATGGAATATAAATAGTATAGCAAAAGTTACGTGTTTATTGAACACAAATGATAATTACAAGTTCAGTTATTTTATCTATTAATTTTTTACCGTTTCTTTGTACTGTTTTACTTTTTTATTTTACTGTTATGTTCTTTCCTGCATTCTCTTACAGTGGTTCGTGGGTAAAACCCGGGTTTCTATACCCGCGCTGGACGAAACACGCATAGCCCATTATGTAGCTCTAAGCTCAGCAACAAAAGAAATCAAAATAGTTAGACGTTTCAAACTTAACTTCGAAACAAAGATATTCAGTTTTTTTTGGATATTTAATTTCTGTAAAGTGATGTCCATTAAGTGTTAGTGTTTAATAATAAAAACACTGTACGTGTGAAGAGGTAAACAATGAAAAGCTTACTTGGCCATATACAACAACGTTTTGTCGTAGTACAGCCATAAGTAGTGGTTTGGAACAGTCATTTCGTGGAACGTCACTTGTTTGGCGTTTTTGAAGAAGGTATCTGGTCTCCAGATAAACTTCAACCAATCAACGTTGAGGATTCTGTAGTCTTCTGTCATGTTTTCCGGCAATCGTAGTCTGTAGTCTTGCCAACTCTGGGCGAGAAATATATCGGCAACGTACGTCTGTAGAACACAAGTTGTTGTAATTCGGATATAAACATTTTCCACATACAACACGAAACAACGAGATATAAAATACCACAGTTAAACAAGTCATCAACTGAAGATTAATATAACAAAGGATGTGAAATGGAAGAAGAGATTGGTTATGTATGTAAAGAGTAATCACAGATTTTTATATAAAAGAGGGAACATTTTCTTGACGTTCAAAGTTTAGATAATTTACTATGAAATGGCCTCTAGGTCTGTTTTACTCAAAGTATACTTAAGGCACTATGAAATGGCCCCTAGGTCTATTTTATCCAAAGTATACTTAAGTTACTATGAAATGGCCCCTAGGTCTATTTTATCCAAAGTATACTTATGACACTATGAAATGGCCCCTACGTTTATTTTATTTAAAACTGTTACTTACTTTCCTAATTAAAACTGTTACTTACTTTCCTAATTAAAACTGTTACTTTCTTTCCTAGTTAAAACTGTTACTTTCTTTCCTAGTTAAAACTGCTAATTTTTTTTCCTAATTAAAAACTGTTACTTTCCATCCTAATTAAAAACTGTTACTTTCTTTCCTAATTA
>NW_013678190.1:0-1133 GCF_000517525.1 Limulus polyphemus | reverse complement strand
TATCCAAAGTATACTTAAGGCACTATGAAATGGCCCCTAGGTCTATTTTATCCAAAGTATACTTATGACACTATGAAATGGCCCCTACGTTTATTTTATCCAAAGTATACTTAAGGCACTATGAAATGGCCCCTAGGTCTATTTTATCCAAAGTATACTTATGACACTATGAAATGACCCCAAGGTCTATTTTATCCAAAGTATACTTAAGGCACTATGAAATGGCCCCCTACGTCTATTTTATCCAAAGTATTCTTAAGGCACTATGAAATGGCCCCTAGGTCTATTTTATCCAAAGTATACTTAAGGCACTATGGAATGGCCCCTACGTCTATTTTATCCAAAGTATACTTAAGGCACTATGAAATGGCCTCTACGTCTATTTTATCCAAAGTATACTTTAGGCATTATGAAATGGCTCCTAGGTCTATTTTATCCAAAGTATACTTAAGTTACTATGAAATGGTCCCTAGGTATATTTTATCCAAAGTATACTTAAGTTACTATGAAATGGCCCCTACGTCTATTTTATCCAAAGTATACTTAAGGCACTATGAAATGACCCCAAGGTCTATTTTATCCAAAGTATACTTAAGGCACTATGAAATGGCCCCTACGTCTATTTTATCCAAAGTATATTTAAGTTACTATGAAATGGCCCCTAGATCTATTTTATCCAAAGTATACTTAAGTTGCTATGAAATGGCCCCTAGCTGGTTTGGGTTAACCGCCACAGTGTTTCTGAGGATGCCACATCAAGGTGCGGAATACGTTAATCTGACGATAAAACATCATGGTGGAGGATGTGTTAAAGTTAATCTGAGGTGTTAATCTGTGAGGTGTTCGCTAAGTATCTTTCCACGTGGGGCACCTTCGTATTACCTAGGGGGTCTGAAACTTTGTAACTGTCTTGTCACTTGGGGCACCATCGTATTACCTAGGGGTCTGATACTCTGTAACTGTCTTGCCACTTGGGGCACCTTCGTATTACCTAGGGGGTCTGAAACTTTGTAACTGTCTTGTCACTTGGGGCACCATCGTATTACCTAGGGGTCTGATACTCTGTAACTGTCTTGCCACTTGGGGCACCTTCGTATTACCTAGGGGGTCTGAAACTTTGTAACTGTCTTGTC
>NW_013678189.1:8502-10163 GCF_000517525.1 Limulus polyphemus | reverse complement strand
GTTTTGTGCTCGTCTTTCTCCTGGGCACTGTCCCGAAGTTTTTGCACTTTTCCTTTGTGCTTCCTTCAGTTCTTGTAGACCTACATTTGGAATGTCACCTTTCGATATATGCAGGGGTGTGATGTCTTGCTTGCTTGTTTTTCTTGAGCTCTTGTGGTGACTGCAGATGCCTTATCAGTTACCTTTATGTATGGTTCCTCCAAACTTCTACTACCTGGTATATTGCAAATCACCAAGTCATAGCTGGACACCTTCATACACAAGGCCTCCAGGTCTCCCACATAGTATGGATTGTCCTCGTTTATTTTTGCTATAGGAAACTTTATCACTATCCTATCTACCAGCACACTCAGATGTATCTTGTCCATCATCTGGTCATCATATAATAGACTGGGTTTCACTGCTGCACCCAATATCTCCTAGGACTTTCACTTTCTTGTTCTTGACATAGCCTTCACATACTGGCATGTTGTGGTTTGTTGGCACCTCTCGACGTTTGTCACATTCTCCAGTCACCACAGGCATTGTTGACCCATTTGCTAACTTGAGTTGACCATCAATCATTCACTGTCTAATCATGGTGATAGCCCTTCCTTCTTGTGGTGAAACTGATGAGTTGCTTTCATTCTGTTTCTTCTGGCGGCAGCATCCATAGTGACAGTCACCTTTTTCTTGTTTCTTGCTAGCACTGTTTTTGTAGGTAGCTCCAGCTGCCTTATGTTGAGATTTATACTGTAACTCGTGATCAATTTACACTGACTTTTAATGTTCCTCATTTTATAACAACCATAGCATATATTTTCTTCTTTGTTTGTTAACTTCTTGTCACTTTGGCGACATCCTGCTTCTGGTCAGCCACCCCTGGTTTCAAGTTTAACTGTTATTCCCGAACTTACCAGTTATACTACCTCCATATACTGTTCTGCCAGCTTGCTCACCTCGTCCACATCTTTTGATGCTCTCTTTTTGGACCTGGCATGGCCAGGTGGTTGCTGTGTTCGACTCTCAAGCTGTGGGTCGCGGGTTCGAATCCCCATTCCACCAAACATGCTCGCCCTTTCAGCCGTGGGGGGTGTTATAATGTGACAGTCAATCCCACTGTTTGATGGTAAAAGAGTAGTACAAGAGTTGGCAGTGCATGGCGATGACTAGCTGACTTCCCTCTAACCTTTCACTGCTAAATTAGGGATGGCTAGCACAGTTAGCCTTCGTGTAGCTTTGTATAAAATTCATAACAAACAAACAAACAATCTATCTTTTCTTAAGAATAAGGACATGTCAGTAGAGCATGTGATTATAAGCTGTTCACGTATTAATAGCTCTGTCAGTCTTTCACACTTGGTCAAGTCAGTCCACCATGTGAAGTATTACCATAGACGGGGCAAACAGAAATACAGTTTTTCCAGGGTCAAGTTTGACTTCTCTGAACTTCCAGTTAAAACCTTCCTTGGTAAGCTCATAGCGTTTCAGTAAAGCCATTTATGTCATAGTCCATGACATCTTCTGATGTTATGCCCACATACACGTGTAGGTCAATTCCTGTGAGAAGATGGCTGAGATAGACTGCCAAGTTGCATTTGTCCCAGTTCAGACTTTAAATGAATCTATCATACCTCTCCAGGAAAGCATCCATGTCGTCTTTCTGTTCCTCAGATTTGGGC
>NW_013678189.1:0-8350 GCF_000517525.1 Limulus polyphemus | reverse complement strand
TATAAAGTAACAAATACATATTAATTATTACTCAAATTATTATTTCAGTCGTTCTTAATGTATCAAGCGTCTATGTGCAAAGAAAAGCCAAAAACTATGGTTTTTATCATTAAATGAAGATATCGCCTAAAGATGCTTTGCGGGCTTTACGGCATAACCAGGTTTCATTCGCCCGGGTCCCTGGGTAGTTGCTCCTCCCCCCTTCGTCGCTGGGCCTGTGTCGAAGAGACATAAAAAGAAGTTCATAACATAAAGAAACTTGTATTGCTAGAGAACGTACGTTGGTTTTGTCTGAAGCGTATGTTTAGTGTTTCACAACATAAAATTATATCACAATGATCACGTAACGAGTAAATTCCAACAAAACATGTGACTGTTTTAAGTTTACGTAATTTGTAGGTGGCGTTCCGACCTAATGTAATTCTAACGACCCCTATAAACTAAAAGAAGAAGAAAAGTTTAGTTCAGCGTGGGAATCACGTGTTTATCCAAGTATGAATAAACTGTATTCAGTCTATGCCACTAATAAGCATTATTAACTTGTTATAGACAATAGCATTTACTTCTAATGATTATCTCATCAGAATGATTAAATAAAAGTTTAATGAATTGGTTCTTGTTTGTTTGTTTCAGCATTTCGCCCAAGCCTACACGAAAGCTATCCGGGCATTAGCTGTTCGTAATTATGAACTGATAGACATTAAGTGAAGGTAGTTGGTCAACATCATCCCTTGACAATTTTTATGCGATCGAATAGTTGGATTTAACTGTCACCCCTATAGCGTATCTACAGCCTTAAACTCAAGCCCGCATTAAGGTAGTTTGAGGCCCTGGCGCACTCATTTTTTTAGGCCCCTTGAATATGGTACAGGCAAATTTGAAGTTAATTACAATAATACATATTAAGTTAATTACAGAATATGAGCTAATTATTCCACACCAGAATTTTAGACATTTAACAACTCGACGCAATACCTCCCTCCAATATCGTATTTGGTATTCTAAATCATTGTTTAACTTTGAATCCACAGTTTCCTATGCTATTAGTTTGTCCCACCCAGCAGTGCACAGAATAAATGTAGGCTTTACTTTTTTCATGGTTTTGTATAGCTCTAGAACCATGTGACCAATCGCAGAATACTTTTATAAAAGAGTCATCAGAATCTTTAAAAATAATGCACAAACAATTTCCAGAAAAAGGAGAATAGATCAACCAATCTCTTTTTTTTTGTGTGTTTCGCCGTTTTTGAGTTTAATCTTTAAACAGTTCAATTAACAGCATCTCTGAAAATCTGTTGAATGCACACTTCTCTTTGACGCTGAAAAATCTTCCTCTGCTGTATTTTGTTCTGGAATCATATTTTTGCGAGTCCAAAATTATTTTCCTTTCCGCTGGCCATAACGCTGGATGAAACGATAAATCGTCTTCCTCACCAGAATTAGTAGTGAGATTTTCAACCTGACACGATCTTTCCTTTTGCGAATCATAACGGGGATGAAGCTACACTTGTGCTAGAATTTTTAAGTTTGTACAGTGGGTTGAATAACACTCAGGGTAGAAGCTTTGTCCTTGAAAAGGCTGGTTGGGTTGTTCTGCTCCTCTGTATCCTTAGAAACTGAGAAAAAGTTGGATAGCTCGGGAACTTTTTATAAAGCAGATTTTATTTTTTCTAGTTTCTTCTTTTGTTTTTTCCTTTTCTGGAAACCACTTTCGTATTTTCTTGCCATGTTTCAGAACGCCGATTGCTGATGTAATAAATTAACAATTACATTTCTAAAAAGATATGTCAAAATAAAAGAATATATCATCCCCTCGTTGCTCTTAGCTTTATATTTTCATTCACTTTAATTATAAAAAATATTAATGGTCATATCATGCCCCATGATATATTAATTACTTTATGTTGTCATTTATTGACTAGGTAGGTCAAGAAAACAGTTTATCAAGCAGCGCAAAGATATTTAGGGAATATATTATAAAATAAAGCTATTTATACGTTAAGTTTTAAAAATAATACTTACTTTTTGTCGAAGTTTTATATACTTTTATAATTTAGGGCTTTCTTATTTACAAAGCACCTTTAATAGTTAAAATGAACGAATGAATAATCATCATTAAAAGGTCAAATGAATATATAGATTTGACCCACTCTCCACGCCTACCTCTACCTTGGTGTTACTTAAATTTATAACCAACAGATAGCTTAGACTTCAATTGATTGACTGGCATATGTTTTATACCACGTGATGTTACAGTTAATTGACAATTTAGCTGAAGAGAAAAAATGTTTCCCACATGAACATAGTGGAAGTTAAAGTTGAATTTTTAACTGCTCAAGTCACGTGATTAGAGAGCCAGAAAATTTCTCATAGAAGGTCCAGTTTCTTAGCTGTTCACATGAAATTATTCTATATTATTCGCTGAAAAAATATTTTGTAGACTAGTAGCATTGATGTAAAATAGTAGGGGTAACAAAGAGGACAGTTGACGGCAAAAAAAAACGACTACACAGGTGAGTGATATATTTCTTGTTTTTCTTATCTATTATTTATTTATTATTATAAAAGTAACTAAAAATGTAAAACTTAGAAACTTTTAGGCTAGATAAGGTTAAAGTAGGTAATATAAATAAATATTAATTATAAAATGTTTCTGCGACGTACACTCGCTAGGACTAACAGTTCATGAGTGGCACGAGCTATATGTGACTTGGTTAGTGTAACATTTCCTTCATGTTAAAATATTCACCACAAAATAAACTAATCATCTTATTCTTTGTCAGCAAAAGTTATCTAATTGTTACCCACCTTTCTCATATATATATGAGGAGCCGCTACTGAGGATCCGGACTGTCAGTTTAACTCTGTCTTTTTTCGATAAATCTTCATATTATATCTATTCTTATTGTTATCTATTCAAATTGTAACAGGAAACATGATTTCTTTACACTAAATGGTTTTAAAGTTCTTAACCTTATACAACTATTCATAATTAAATTTTAATCTTTTATTGCCTTTTGGGCCGTGATTTTTAAAATTCCCACCATAAAAAGTGTCAAAATATGCGGCATAAAGTTGACCATATTGATGTTGCATAAGTACATAACCTTATTTATGGACATTATATCTACTTTAACGGCTTGATGTATGTCATTCATTCCAGGGTCATGTGATTCTAAGCCTCCTCTTATGGAAGAACATATTGTTTTGGATCACTCAATTTTGGAGCAGGTAGAAAAAAACATTTCAGTGTATTTTGGATACAAACAACCAAATGAGTGACTTTTTCAGTGAAGATGTTAAGCAGTACTTTAAGCATTGCTTTTTTAATCTCAGTGGGAATGATGGCTGTGGAATATCAATGTTCTTTTACAGGTCTTCATGTGTGCCTGTTTCTACTTTTTGGATATATTTCACAGTCTAATTTATGTAGTGAATATTAGCATGAATTATTTTCTTAATTCATTACAATCTTCATTTCCTATGTCCTAAAAATAAACAAAAAGTTATAACTGATAAATTAAGAATGAAACTATAATGTCTAAGTTCTTTATGACTTTTGTGGGCTAAGTAATACATATTAAAATACATTATGGTTTTGTATTGTGAACATGAAATTATAAAACACTTTATAATTTTTACTTCATTTGAATTACGATGTTGATGTGAACTGGTTTTTAAACAAAATAGCGAAAAGTTGAACCTTATAATTTAATATAAGTGTAGTTTTATCAATTTTAAGCAATCACTGTTTCTCAGTCTTAGCTCTCATGATTTCCTTTATCTCAGCTTTGAAAAGTGTAAGATGAAAATAAATATTTTTATTCTTAGTTTGAAAATCGCCTTTCACTCAGACCGATTCAGTAAAGGCTTCAGGAATGTACAAAAATTGCTTTATTAAAAAAGCTAATGTTTTTGTAGAACGTGCCTATAATATTAAGTAAAAACTTGTCAAGATTCCTGAAGATACATGTAGTAAGTTTGGATTTAGTTTGTATAGTTTTAAGGTAACAAGATAGATTCCAAGGTGAGTAAAACTGACCAACTCCAATCAAGACTGGACGTGATCCTTACCCAATTTATTACTGCCTCTGACTATGTTAGATAGTTTGAATGTTTAGAAGGCCTTTAGCTTAAACGTAATGTCATCCTAATTGATCATGAGAGAGGGACTGATTATATCACTGACCGTACTTTGTTGATAAGATACACGTTCTGACAATCCTACTATCTAAACAAACAATATCATGTGAAAAATAAATTCTTGGTACAACTTGCAGATATCACCTTCGTGTACAGAATGGTAAAACTAGAAAAAAATGTGTTTGAGAACATCTCTGATACTTGCCCATTTATGTATTGTTCTACATTGGATAGGTTTAAGTCTTAGCACCTTTCTTAATTGAGTTTCTGAGAAGACAAACATGATAATCACATCTTGTTAAACAATTGATAACACTAGATCTCGCCACTGACTATCCACGTTAGGACCAACTTTAGGTGATCCCGGAGTGATTTTAATGAATGGTTTCTATAATTTTCAAATATAGTAATGACACATCTATTCTCTGTTCCATTTTGATTTTTATGCCATAGATTTTCAATGTAAACAGTAAGATAATGCATAGTTAGACCAGGTAAACAGATTTAAACTTGAAAGAACTAAGCAAAGTGGGAAACTGGCTTACAAAAAAGAACTTTCTAAGTAAATTATTTTGTCGCTCTTTAAACATACAGACAGACAAATCAAATTCTATTATTGTTGGTATATATATAATGATCAGTTTTGTTTGATTTAAACAGCACATGATCTTAACCAGTCAGGTCTAATGTTTCTCTACAGGTAAAAACAAAACTACTAACATAAACCAAATAAAGTAAAATGCTGAAAAAGGAGCTTCACAATGGCATATGTCAGGGGAGCTGGTGATGTATGTACCAACTAAATCAACAAAATACAAAATTAACAATTTTAAATGATATACAGATTTTGTCTTTTACTAATTCCGTTACGTATACAGTTGAAAATGAAACTTGATTTAAAAACAACTTTTGTTATCTTCTTCAGTTAGAAAGAAAAAATATTGAAATACAATTGTAGATAACGTAGCTCACTTACCATAAAGATAATGTTACAATTAGCTCACCTACCATTAACACATTGTTACAATTAGCTCAGCTACCATAAATATAATGTTACGGATACCTCACTTACCATGAATACATTGTTACAAGTAGCTCACCTACTATGAATACATTGTTACAAGTAGCTCACTTACCATAAAGATAATGTCACGGATACCTCACTTACCATGAATACATTGTTACAAGTAGCTCACTTACCATAAATATAATGTTACGGATACCTCACTTACCATGAATACATTGTTACAAGTAGCTCACTTACCATAAATATAATGTTACGGATACCTCACTTACCATGAATACATTGTTACAAGTAGCTCACTTACCATAAAGATAATGTTACAATTAGCTCACCTACCATTAACACATTGTTACAATTAGCTCAGCTACCATAAATATAATGTCACGGATACCTCACTTACCATGAATACATTGTTACAAGTAGCTCACCTACCATTAATACATTGTTAAAAGTAGCTCACTTACCATAAAGATAATGTCACGGATACCTCACTTACCATGAATACATTGTTACAAGTAGCTCACCTACCATTAATACATTGTTACAAGTAGCTCACTTACCATAAATATAATGTTACGGATACCTCACTTACTATTAATACATTGTTACAATTAGCTCACCTACAATAAAGATAATGTTACGGATACCTCACTTACCATTAATACATTGTTACAAGTAGCTCACCTACAATAAAGATAATGTTACGAATAACTCACCTACCATAAAGATATTGTTACAATTAGCTCACCTACCATAAAAAGAAAATGTTACGAATAACTCACCTACCATGAATATATTGTAACATGTATGCTCACCTACCATAAAGAATATGTTACAATTAGCTCACCTACCATTAACACATTGTTACAAGTAGCTCACTTACCATGAATACATTATTACAAGTAGCTCACCTACAATAAAGATAATGTTACAATTAGCTCACCTACCATAAAGATAATGTTACAATTAGCTCACCTACAATAAAGATAATGTTACAATTAGCTCACCTACCATAAAGATAATGTTACAATTAGCTCACCTACCATAAAGATAATGTTACAATTAGCTCACCTACCATAAAGATAATGTTACAATTAGCTCACCTACCATAAAGAATATGTTACGAATAACTCATCTAACGTAACGCAGACATAAACAATTAATGTTAGAAACTGATCAGTTGTGAGATAAAAACTATGTGATCTAAGTTTGGTAATCAGCAGGAAAATCAAGGCAAGTAATGAAAACAACAGTGAAGCTGAAATAACAGATGGCGAATCATTGCTTTCAGCGCAAAGTTTTAGCTCGTCACAACATTTCTTTGTGAACAGGAATGTCTTCGAGATCCAATGAATGGCGGGTGTACATACAGCACGTGAAGAAACAGTTACCAGGTGACGATCGGGCGATTCTCCCACTAGGACCCAAGAGTGTTTTGTGCTTATTAAACACTTTTTTAAATTGTATGCATGAAAAACGTTTAACTTAGGCCAAGTTTAAAAATTTAATGGTTAATTTCTGAGTCTGTTGGCTATCGACGGTAATTATTTGTTTTTATTTATCACTTTAAAATACATGGTGAATTGAATCCCGACTTTTAGCATTGTACGTCCGTAAACTTTACGCTAACCCACTGAGGACGGCATTGGCAGAATTACGAGTGATTACTTATGCTAGCGTATTTTACATAATCCAAAATGTAATTATAAAAAGTGTACAGCACGAAGCACGTAGTGTGCTGTGCGAGTTTTGCGATTTTTATTATTTACATTTTACGGTAACGGGACGCGAACACTGAACCTGAAAATTTATAGTCTAGAACACTAAAATACAAGTCACGCTAGGCCTTCATTAAGGAATGATTTGTGTTTCCGTATTTTGAAGATTTTATTCAGGGATGATTTTAGAGTCTCTCTGTAGTGGGTGGATTTAAGTTGTTAACCCCCCCCCCCTATTCCCCCTGTTAGCGGTAATATCTTAAGCATCAATTTCCACTTATCCAATTAGTAAAATGACTCTGCACTCACAGGTAGGAAATTATTAAGCCGCTTACTAGTTTTCTACTACTTAAAACTGGGATGATATTTGAACCCCCCGCTATCCTTCTGTTTAGGCACAGGCTTTGTGATGCATTACTAAATCCCCTAAAAAATATCAAATGACAAATTTATCCTAAATGTACAATTTATTGAGAATTAAAATAATTCAAGAAACAATGAGTGTAGGATAAAATAAATCTTTTATATGTAGTCCTTCAGGCCAATGTTATCTCTAACATTATCAGTTACATACGTTATTAATCATAATTGTTCGTTTCTGTGTTTCAGAATACCGAACATGGTAATCTGTATTAAACAAGCAAATTCAGCTAAACAGTCGGTGTTCACTGTCCGAATGTAAGGTTAAATAAAGTCCGTGAAACTGTTCGGAAAAGGCACGCATGAGAAACATTCATTATTAATTTTAACGTAAGAGGAAAGGCCGAAATTGTCACTTTATCTAACTTGTGTACGATGTTAACCACGCGTATATCTTAATAAGCCAAGGTCTTTGCGTCGTAGCGTAAACAGTCATTTGTCATCATCTCATCCAGACTGTACATGTGCACGCCGGCAGAGTTACAGATAAAACCCAGTGTGCTTACATTTATCATTAATCTCCTGACAAGTCGGTAGAGCGTGAGTTTGTGACTTCGTGTTAACTGTATATTACAATACAAAGCTGTGTTTGTGAAATACATTTATCAACTCTGTATGAAAGGAAAAGCTTATCAAGTTTCATTATAGACAATTAAATGTTCCCACTACAAAGAGGTCCCGTGACAGCGAGTCGTGACGTAGCACTCGTGATAGTTTTACTATTTCGTCTTCATTGTTCGAGTAAGTGGCTACTGTGTTAGAAGTAAGAAATTATATTTACATTAACGTATTGTTATAACCGTACACTGAGTTAAGATTACAACAACCACAGAAATGTGGCCAATCCTTGCAGTGATTTTAGTATTTTTTTTATACAATCTGCTGAAGACAAAAGACTCACCACCTACACATGGAGTGTATAACTTAGCAGGCAAATATTTCTGCTTAAAAAAGACCCTGACTTTCGTCTACGTTAAAATCAGGAGATGGATTATTAAACGCAGATTCGACCTATATGACATCAATATACTAACAGACTTAGTGA
>NW_013678188.1:8836-10770 GCF_000517525.1 Limulus polyphemus | reverse complement strand
TATAATATCATACTTAGTTATCATACTTATTTACATAATATCATAATTACATAATATCATACTTAGTTATCATACTTATTTACATAATATCATAATTATATAATATCATACTTAGTTATCATACTTATTTACATAATATCATAATTATATAATATCATACTTAGTTATCATACTTAATTACATAATATCATACTTAGTTATCATACAAAATTACATAATATCATACTTAGTTATCGAGATGATCATCTTTTGATAATTACCTTTGGTTTAGATATGTCCCCCAAAACAATCAGAAATATACCATTCTTAACCATACATTCAAAAGATTTAATAAACTCTAGTCTGTGGGTATAGCGTTTTAATATAATTTAAACTTGGGTCTATTAACGTAAAATTTACTTACTGACTGAAGTATCACGTTAAAATAAAAGGTGTTATTAACCCACAAGTTTTACAGATCTTTAAAGAGCGCTTCGTCAGGTGTTGTTGTAATTAAAAAGGGTTTCAAACATAGAAAACAATCGTTTTAGAATATATTGAGATCCTAAATCATTCGCGATTTAGTAACAATATGGGTATAACCTCGTCAGACGAAATTACAACGAGAAAATCGTTTAAAAATAGAAAATCACGAGACCATACACATATTGTTGCTAAGCCGCGCATGACGTATGGTCTCTTGATTTTCTCACACGATTGATTTCTATTTTTTAAATGCTTTTTGAAATTGGTTTTGTAATACCACCTGAAAAAGAACTCTTTTTAAAAAGAGCCTTATATTTCAACGTCGTATTTCAGGCTATGCGTTTCTTTTTATGCGTGTAGTATAGCGATTTTACTGATATTATTGTAGTTCATTTAACAGTATAAATTAAATTGTTTGGTTTAATCAATCGTGGTATCCTCCACAATTTTGACTGTTGATCGACCACTATGTTTCACCATTTTTGCTAATTCAGGCTTCTCGTTATCAATCCGTTTGATTTTCCTCATCAGAATCTCTGCCAACCTTCCCTGAACTATATTATAAATCTAAGAATGTGAACTGTTTACAGCTTTTGTCACGCTTTTACAAAGGGAACACTTCTTTGCCAATATGCTGTTTTTAAAATTATGTTTAATTAGCATGTAATTCAAGTTGTAATTCCTGAATATTAAATCATTTTTTTCTTCCCCGAAAGGGCGCTGTAGGCCGCTTGGAAGGGTCACCTGTTTTAACCACTCGCACCATTATACAGTAGTGTATTGTCTGTCAGTCAGTCAGTAGACACTCAAATGACGGCACATAAGGTACGCTTAACGTTGCAATTTGTACTGTCATGACGTCAGTAAAACGTGCACACGCCATGAATCACGAGAAGAATTATGCACTATGTAGGCTAAAACACAGCATGACATATGAACTTTAAAAGTAAGAAATATAAATATTTGTTACTCTTAATTTTAGTTTTATTTATTTTTGAAACAGAACTCTTTCGGGGACCATGCGAAAGTAATGTGTGTGTGCATTATTGGTGGCATTATTGTTGAATCCAGTAAACATTAATGTGTGTTTGCATTATTGGTAGCAATATTTACTTGTTGAATCCAGTAAACATTAATGTGCGTGTGAATTATTGGTGGCATTATTGTTGAATCCAGTAAACATTAATGTGTGTTTGCATTATTGGTAGCAATATTTACTTGTTAAATCCAGTAAACATTAATGTGCGTGTGAATTATTGGTGGCATTATTGTTGAATCCAGTAAACATTAATGTGTGTGTGCATTATTGGTAGCAATATTTACTTGTTGAATCCAGTAAACATTAATGTGCGTGTGAATTATTGGTGGCATTATTGTTGAATCCAGTAAACATTAATGTGTGTGTGCATTATTGGTAGCAATATTTACTTGTTGAATCCAGTAAACATTAATGTGCGTGTGAATTATTG
>NW_013678188.1:0-8079 GCF_000517525.1 Limulus polyphemus | reverse complement strand
CTATATGAAGAAATAGTGCTTGCAAAGGCTATATGAA
Organism: Limulus polyphemus; assembly: GCF_000517525.1. Taxonomy (NCBI): domain Eukaryota; kingdom Metazoa; phylum Arthropoda; class Merostomata; order Xiphosura; family Limulidae; genus Limulus; species Limulus polyphemus. The sequence goes on along the minus strand of NW_013678188.1, from coordinate 8,042 downwards.
GAAATAGTGCAAGTACAGGTTATATGAAGAAATAGTGCATGTACAGGGTATAAGAAGAAATAGTGCAAGTACGGGCTATATGAAGAAATAGTGCATGTACAGATTATATGAAGAAATAGTGCTTGCACAGGCTATATGTAGAAATAGTGCTTGCACAGGCTATATGAAGAAATAGTGCAAGTACGGGCTATATGAAGAAATAGTGCAAGTACAGGTTATATGAAGAAATAGTGCATGTACAGGCTATAAGAAGAAATAGTGCATGTACAAGGCTGTACATGCAGTATTACTTCATATAACCTGTACTTGCATTATTTCTTCATATAGCCCGTACTTGCACTATTTCTTCATATAGCCGTGCAAGCACTATTTCTACATATAGCCTGTGCAAGCACTATTTCTTCATATAATCTGTACATGCACTATTTCTTCATATAGCCCGTACTTGCACTATTTCTTCTTATAGCCTGTACATGCACTATTTCTTCATATAGTCTGTACTTGCACTATTTCTTCATATAGCCTGTATTTGCACTATTTCTTCATATAGCCCGTGCAAGCACTATTTCTACATATAGCCTGTGCAAGCAATATTTCTTCATATAATCTGTACATGCACTATTTCTTCATATAGCCCGTACTTGCACTATTTCTTCTTATAGCCTGTACATGCACTATTTCTTCACATAACCTGTACTTGCACTATTTCTTCATATAGCCTGTATTTGCACTATTTCTTCATATAGCCTGTACATTCACCATTTCTTCATATAGGCTGTACATGCAGTATTACTTCATATAACTTGTACTTGCACTATTTCTTCATATAGCCCGTACTTGCACTATTTCTTCATATAGCCTGTGCAAGCACTATTTCTACATATAGCCTGTGCAAGCACTATTTCTTCATATAATCTGTACATGCACTATTTCTTCATATAGCCCGTACTTGCACTATTTCTTCATATAGCCGTACTTGCACTATATCTTCATATAGTCAATACATGCACTATTACTTCATATAACCTGTACTTGCACTATTTCTTCATATAGCCTGTACATGCACTATTTCTTCATATAACCTGTACTTGCACTATTTCTTCATATAGCCTTTGCAAGCACTATTTCTTCATATAGCCTGTACATTCACCATTTCTTCATATAGGCTATATGAAGAAATAGTGCAAGTACGGGCTATATGAAGAAATAGTGCTTGCACAGGCTATATGAAGAAATAGTGCAAGTACAGGCTATATGAAGAAATAGTGCAAGTACGGGGTATATGAAGAAATAGTGCTTGCACAGGCTAAATGAAGATATAGTGCAAGTACAGGCTATATGAAGAAATAGTGCAAGTACAGACTACATTATTGGTGGCAATATTGTTGAATCCAGTAAACATTAATGTGTGTGTGCATTATTGGTGGCAATATTTACGAACTATTACAACTTCCAACGTTATATATATGGAGTAAAGTAATCGTTTGTGTATTTCTGTTAATATGTGTATTAGTTATATTTAAATCATGCAAGAATGATGAAGCGTATTGTTTGTATCGTCTTAAAACTTCTGATCGATGCAAATTAACGTTGTGCTTGTTAGCCCTAACGTAAAGCTTTAATCGTTCCATGAACACGCACGGTAGATCCTTGAAGAGTAGGTTTTCGAAAACAGCGTTTGTACAACTGAAAAGGAAGTGTTGAAGGAGATTACATTAACTCCACGATAACATATAACATCTGATTACCCGCTGCACATTATCACGCACTTTACAACCTCCTTTTTTATTCGAACATCACGTAGCACGAATAAATTATTTGGTATTCCTGCATAACAGCAAAATATTATTATATTAACAAATAGATAAGATACCTCTTCCCAATTTAGCTTAATGTCATAAGTAGAATTATTCCTTTCCCAACTGCCTTATACCTGTCGTATCTCATACGATGAATATAAATTAGCTTTTCTTCTTAACCAGCTTTATCTGATTTCTAATTCATTTTCTTATATGTTCTTTTTTAATGTCTTTATATTCAATAAACATGAATTATCGGCCCAACTGGACATGTATTTAAAGTAATATATATATATATTTACACATATTTTTAACTATCGACTCAAACATAGATGTTGCTGTGATACAGAGGGGGTGATATTTATCATTAGAGTAATTATCCAACCTTTTCATTTATCCTTTCAGAATAATTCAATGAATAATATAAAGTTAATATTGACAGTTTTGGAAACTTTAATTTACAAACACAGACAGTTAATGTGCTGCTCGTTCACACACAAGAACCTTTTAATGTTTTCTACTTCACTCCCTAATGTGAGAACCTAAGACACACAGTAGTAGAAATTAAACTATCAAATTAAGTGTAATGAAAGGGAACAAACTAGATTGAGCCAAACTTGAGAGGAATGAATTAAATAACCTGAAAATAGAATCGTATTTTTCCTTTTTTAATCTCTTTTAAAGCAGGGATCGTCATTGATTCAAGTTTGATCTTATGCTCATTAGCAGCAACTGGTATATATTCATCTCAAAAAGAAATGTCATGAAATTTCTTCTTCATTTCACCAGACCCCAACTAATGCAGTATATGAGTGTTAAACAACGTATTTTCTTGCTATCTCTTAACTGTACGAATTTAGTTTCATATAATTAAAAGAGGAACAAGGGTCTAATATCGGTTTTGGTAACAGCATTCCATAAAATGAGGCGAAGAAATTGTAGCAATCAAACTCACCAGAACTGTTTTACTTTCCTTTTTAGATATACAACCAAAGTAACTTACGCTTTCAAAGTGAACACTTTTACAAAGCTAGAAAATACATTGTATATATGTAAGTAATTCATATGGAAATCAACTACTTTACTTGAAACCGCATTGAATAATTCATTTTTGACGAATTGGAATATTCACACGAGGTCTATTTCCACCAGCAGGTAGATTGAATGTGCACAAAAGTCCACGCTTCATTCAAGATTTAATATTCAAAACTAGAATGAGTCTTCAGAGTTCGTATTTTGATATGCGATTCTTTTGATGCAAAATTGAAATTGGCACGAAATATTCTGAAGAAGTACAGTTACCAAGCGAAGAATTTCGATATTATTTCTTTGTCAAAGGATATTCTGCCAACTAAATATATTCAAACTTACTCTTTTATAAACTTTGAAGTATTCTATTTTCGAAAATCGAGTTTCTTTAATGTTTTCATTTTTAAAAATATCAACAATTATTTTAACAATTTCATCACAAGTTTATCATATTACTCTCTGCCTAAATCAAAGTTATTCCTTATATAATCGCAACAGCACGTACATTATCTAGTTTTATTACCACTGAAAGAATGATTTTAGAGCTACGATCACATGATAAGCAGACGTATGACCCGTAAATGAAATCAAACCGCGCTAATCGAGTCTGTAAAATTTTCCCAAACTTGATGTGCAGATGAAGAGGTATATGACTCAAAAAACTGAGGTTAAGGAACAATGTACAGCCAAAGAACACAAGATCTCGAAAGATTAAGGAACAATGTACAGTCAAATAACACAACAACTCGAAATATTAGGGAACAATGTACAGTCAAAGAACATAACAACTCGAAAGATTAAGGAACAATGTACAGTCAAATAATACAAGAACTCGAAAGATTAAGGAACAATGTACTGTCAAAGAACACAACAACTCAAAAGATTAATGTACAATGTACAGTCAAATAAAACAAGAACTCGAAAGATTAAGAAGCAATGTACAGTCAAATAACACAAGAACTCGAAAGATTAAGGAACAATGTACAGTCAAATAACATAACAACTCGAAAGATTAAGGAACAATGTACAGTCAAATAATACAAGAACTCGAAAGATTAAGGAACAATGTACAGTCAAATAACACAAGAACTCGAAAGATTAAGGAACAATGTACAGTCAAAGAGCACAACAACTCGAGGAAAGAAGACTGGTCGTCAGGTTTCTCCATGGAAGCAGAAAATTTCTCACAACGAAGCGTTTAGGACAACAATCATTCATAAAGTGAAGACTATGATTGGAAAGGGAATCTCTGACCTCCCCCAAAAAAATATTTCAAACAAGCTGAGCGTATATTTTAATACTATAAACAATATATTAATCAAAGATTTGAAGTAGACAGAAGCTCATAGACCAAAGATTTTCAAGCTACCAGTCACAATTGAAAATAGCTAATGGCTGTTATCCTGAACAAAGGGGAGTGTCACAACTATCATTTTCGACCACGTGTCTGCTAAGCTTCCTCATGCAGCTCAAATGAAATTTTGTGTACTTGGTGTGCTTAAAGGTGTTCTAGAAAGTCGTAGGCCTAAGACTTTAGCCGATGTATAGAAATCTGTACAAGAACAGTGGGTCAATTCTGACATGGCTGTTCTCCTAAGACGTCTGCTCTCAAGGAAACATCACTGCTGTTATAGAACTTAATTATTGTTTACAAAAATATAGGAAAAATGTGATTTTCTGCCATTTATACAAAATATGAAATAAGTGTTTTTTGAAGCCCACAAGTTACACAAAGGGCTATGTGTTCTCTTCCCACCGAAGCTTTTAGCATTATAAGCCCACAGACGTACTGCTGGGCCATATAAGGAGTGATAAAATAAGTAATATCATAAATAAAATTAATACTTTGTAAGACGAAAAATGTTAATAAGACATATTTCTTTTGTCTGTTATATAAATCTAATTATTTTATAGGAATTATAGGCGATGTTCATTTGAATCGGGTTACGGGTTAGTTGTAACCTAAACAATTATTCTTATTTTAGTTCTATTTCAATAAAGCACTAACGCTTTAAATTCAACCGAGGCCCCGGCATGGCCAAGTGGCGCTCGACTCGCCATCTGAGGGTCGCAGGTTCGAATCCCCGTCACACCAAACATGCTCGCCCTTTCAGCCGTGGGGGCGTTATTATGTGACGGTCAATCCCTCTATTCGTTGGTACAAGAGTTGGCGGTAGGTGGTGATGACTAGCTGCCTTCCCTCTAGTCTTACACTGCTGAATTAGGGACGGCTAGCGCAGATAGCCCTCGTGTAGCTTTGCGCGAAATTAAAAACAAACAAACAAACAATAATGTCAACCGTCAAACGTAATGTCAAACGTAAGGATGTTTTTACAAATCAGGAATAAAAAACTTACTTAGATCTAATTATTATTTCGTTTACCACAATTAACATTTTTTATTATTATGCTTGTTAACAAAAATACAAACAAACTGAAGAAAAATGAAGATCATTGATTTCAAACGAATATACATCCTCATTCATCCTGATTTTTGTTGTGTGTGTGAAATCTACGTCTTTTAGTCTCAAAACTACGTGTTGTGGTCTTTCTTTTATGTGCCCCCAATAGCACAGCGGTATGTCTGCGGACTTACAACCCTAGAATTCGTGTTTCGATACCCGTGGTGGGCAGAGCACAAATAGCCCATTGTGTGGCGTTGTGCTTAATTACAAACAAAACAAACTTTTCTTCGCCAGCTACGAAATCCCGATCTCTACCACAGCGCTATCTCGTGTAAATATGTCAAATGAATTGCAATAACATATGAGATGAATATTTTAAAGTTTTGATTACCGTACACCATTTAGGCTTAAACTAAACAAATAAGACTAAACTTTCAGAGTGGGTCGTAGGAATAATATCCCCAAGCAACGTGGTCACTCGGCAAATAAGTTAATGGGATTTATTCCAAATTAGCTTCCCATAGTAATAATGTCCGTAAAAATAATATTTATTCAACGTGAATTTCAAATTAAACCTCTTATGACTTGCCAGATTACATTTTCAAACTTTGATTTGAATATTACAACTTACTCTTAAGTCAAAACCTTTAGATAACCGTAACCGCATCCACCAGTTTTGTTTGCAAAACATTTAGTAAAACATTAATAACTACACGTTAACGAATCCGAGTTAGTATTGATAATTAATGTAATATTTAAGAAAATTTTTATTTTTAAAATTTATTAATAACATTTTTATTAATCTTTCAAGTCCCCCTGTGAGACAACGGTAAGTCTACGATCTCGCAACGCTAAACACAACAGATAGCCCGATGTGGCTTTCTTTAAAAAACAAACGTATACATCATCTTTTAATAATTATGACGATATAAATTAGTTTTCCTTAATTCTTATAAGTCAGTGATTTAAAACTAATACGACTAGAAAATATATTACTGATGTTTGTACAAAACAATGATAAAAGATTTCGCGAGGATTCGTTGTTCATTAATTATTTACTGAATTTAATGTTTTATCGCATGACTAATTTTCAGGAATTAGTCTTAATACAGAAGACTACTGAACATCTAGTGACTAATCTCATCATAAGATTAAATGAAATAATGAGAAAATGCAAAGAATCATGGGAATGCATAAAAGCTATAATATACTGTATAAAGACGAAAAGCTGCCCGTCTGTCACACCGACATCTCGGTCGTTGCGGTACCGATCGATACACAACTTGCACGAATTTTTCCCAGCCATAAATATATATATATACAAAACGGACGATGCGCTACTTTGGGCATATAATTAGATTTGAGGGTAGTTTAGTACAGATCGTGATGAATAATAAAATCAAATCGGGTATACGCGCGCGCCCCACGCTTGACATTGCTGTCGCACAAAACCATAATCACTACCTGAAATTCCACATTGCCTTTGTTTGGTTGTCAAGGATACACACTGACGCAACACCACCCGATTGTGTCAAATCGGAACTTTCGGCTACAACTCTATAATGAGCCGCATGTTGTACCCGCAGCACATTTCAGTTTTGAAAATGTCCAAATTAAAGCGCACTTCTTCGGCTCAGCAGGTTAACAAAGACAAAACCAGGAAGACAGTCCAAAGAGAATACCTCAAAATTCATAATAAAATTCAGTGCCTGTACCATCACAATTAATAATTTGCAGGGTCATACAGTCGAACAAGTAGGAATATGTCTTTGAGAACCAGTTTACAAGGATTTATCAAGAATACCATTTCAACGTAACTTAAAAATATACAGAAGCCAAAATGGTAATCAAGTAATACATAAAGGAAATGACCAAACATAAAATATATTGTTTGGGGGAATCACTAGAAACAGGAAAGTTATTCTTCCTACATATATTGTTACTAGATTATAATTAATTTTTAAAAAACATGTTCATAAACATATATTTAGGTATAAGTTTGAGAAGAAACATTAATCATTATTTCCCATCGAATGACGGGCATTCAGCTTGTATGTATCTATGACAGGCATTCAGCTTGTATGTATCTATGACGGGCATTCAGCGTGTATGTATCTATACTCCACAGTACTATTTTCTTCTATTTTAGGAACAATGATTCAAGTTAAAATGACACTACTGTCACAGCTCTTCTTTTAGATCTATGTTAAAATAATATGCAGATAATTGTAAATGAAAACTCGAACAGCGGTTTTTAAATGCTTGCGTGATAAACCCAAGGAAGCTAAAGTTTGTTCGCTCTTTTTCAAATTATGAAAGTTTAGTATCTATATTTTTTATGAGGGAGATGATATTTGGTGAAAGCTAGTACATTATTTTAAAACTAGTGGTTACGAAGGGATAATGGGTATTTAGTAAAAATGACTTTTACAAATTATGAATTATGATGAGAAAGTAGCATCGACTAAACGTTGCGTTCTTGATGTACAATTATTTTATTTCTGTTTATAGATTTTTTGTCAGAGAATGCTATATATTATCTGACAACGTTCTAAGATTATAGAGCTTTCAAAATCCTATTTCTTCATATAGCCTGTACTTGTGCTATTTCTGCATATAACCTGCACTTGTGCTATTTCTTCATATAGCCTGAAATTGCACTATTTATTCATATAACCTGTGCAAGCACCATTTCTACATATAGCCTGAAACTGCACTATTTCTTCATATAACCTGTGCAAGCACTATTTCTACATATAACCTGTACTTGCACTATTTCTTCATACACACACACATTAATGTTTACTGGA
>NW_013678187.1:9968-12876 GCF_000517525.1 Limulus polyphemus | reverse complement strand
CATCAGATTTACATAATAAATGGGTAATGAGTACACTGTCAGATTATTACATAATAAATAGGTAATGAGTGCACCATCAGATTTACATAATAAATGGGTAATGAGTACACTGTCAGATTATTACATAATAAATAGGTAATGAGTGCACCATCAGATTTACATAATAAATGGGTAATGAGTACACCGTCAGATTATAACGTAATAAATAGGTAATGAGTGCACTGTCAGATTATTACATAATAAATGGGTAATGAGTACACCGTCAGATTATAACGTAATAAATAGGTAATAAGTGCAACATCAGATTATTACATAATAAATAGGTAATAAGTGCACCATCAGATTATTACATAATAAATAGGTAATAAGTGCACCATCAGATTATTACATAATAAATAGGTAATGAGTGCACTGTCAGATTATTACATAATAAATAGGTAATGAGTGCACCATCAGATTATTACATAATAAATAGGTAATGAGTGCACCATCAGATTATTACATAATAAATAGGGTAATGAGTGCACCGTCAGATTATTACATAATAAATAGGTAATGAGTGCACCATCAGATTATTACACAATAAATGGGTAATCACATTTTTAGTTAATGTAAATATTGATATAAGAAGCATCATTGAAACAGTATGTATGATAGAGAGTAGTATTATCTAAAACCTTCATCATTTAAAGCTACTTTCCCTATAATTAGGAATGTTTTGTTTCTCAGGAGGTTTCCGATCTTTGAATCAGGCTCAGAAAGAGCCAAAGGAAGACGAAGCTTTCCAACAACAGAGGCAAGCCAACATTGCCGAAGTTGCCAGAATAAAAAATGAAAAGAAAAAGATATTTGGTGGTGGAAAACAGGTAAACAGTGACACATTCTTTACAGAATTCTTCTGTGTTTCACACGTACTGGAAACAGTTGATTAGTAGATTGTTTTGATAGCCATTGTAAGGATTTTGGGATTAAACGTTAAGAAAGTATTAATCAAGTTTTTTGTACAAAAGGTTTGTGTAAAGTTAGGTGAAAGGTTAAGTGAACGGCCAGATAAATACGTATTGAGGTACTTCAACTTTACTGAATAAAGTATGTGTAATTATAATAGTATATGTTTTACTGGCATGAATAGTGAGACCAGGTTCTCTGTATAATATGATATTTTCCGTGCAGATTCTCGATGGTGATATTGCCCAACTAATGGGCAAGGGCTTCTCAGTAGACCAAGCTACATCAGCTTTGAAGAATCATGGGGGAGACTTGGGAGCTGCTTTGTCATCTCTCTATATTAACAACAAGTTTTCTGGTGGACAGAATAATGAAAGCAGGAATACACAATCGTCTAGAATAGGTTAGTTTTAACATCAGTTGTTTATACACAATCGTCTAGAATAGGTTAGTTTTAACATCAATTGTTTATACACAATCGTCCAGAATAGGTTAGTTTTAACATCAATTGTTTATACACAATCGTCTAGAATAGGTTAGTTTAACATCAATTGTTTATACACAATCGTCCAGAATAGGTTAGTTTTAACATCAATTGTTTATACACAATCATCCATGAGGAGTTTTAACATCAGATGTTTATACACAGTCATCAACAACTAGTTAGTTTCAATGTCAAATGTTTATACACAGTCATCAACAACTAGTTAGTTTCAATGTCAAATGTTTATACACAGTCATCAACAACTAGTTAGTTTCAATGTCAAATGTTTATACACAGTCATCAACAACTAGTTAGTTTCAATGTCAAATGTTTATACACAGTCATCAACAACTAGTTAGTTTCAATGTCAAATGTTTATACACAGTCATCAACAACTAGTTAGTTTCAATTGCAAATGTTTATACACAGTCATCAAGGACTGGTTAGTTTTAATGTCAAACTTTAATACACAATCAACTGAGAGGAGTTAGTTTTAACATCAAATGTTTATACACAGTCATCAATGACTAGTTAGTCTTAATGTCAAACATTTATATACAGTCATCAAGGACTGGTTAGATTAGCATCAAATGTTTATATACAGTCATCAAGGACTAGTTAGTCTTAATGTCATATGTTTATACACAGTCATCAAGGACTAGTTAGTCTTAATGTCATATGTTTATACACAGTCATCAACGACTAGTTAGTCGTAATGTCATATGTTTATACACAGTCATCAAGGACTGGTTAGTTTTGATGTCAAACATTTATACACAGTCATCAAGGACTGGTTAGTCGTAATGTCCTATGTTTATACACAGTCATCAAGGACTGGTTAGTTTTGATGTCAAACATTTATATACAGTCATCAAGGAATGGTTAGTTTATCATCAAATGTTTATACACAGTCATCAAAGGCCATTCACGAGTGTGTTGCCTTGGGTTAGACTCAACAAGCATCTTCAGAGCATCAATATCAGTCCACACCATCACAGTTTTTAAGGCTAAAGTCACCTGAGTGAAATTTGCTGAACCATTGTTGACACTTACGACCATTCAAAACATTTCCATAAACTTCTTTGATATTTTTTGTGGCTACAGAGGCGTTGTTTCCCTTCTTGTATTCAAACAGCACAACATGCCAAATGTGTGTCATCACTATAAGGGATTAGAGTATACTAAACTTTACACATTAGATAGGCTACACTAACATGATGTTTAGGCAGTTCATTTAACTATTATACGAGATGTACGTTTTTTGGGGGCTGGTTAATGAAAGTGTTTCAAAACGCGACATTAATTTCTTGATGACCTAATAGTATATAGTTACAAGTTAATGTTAAGATGCTAATCTACAACAGTCATTACCTATGATAAAGTTACAACGCTCACCTTCAACAGTCGTTACCTATGATAAAGTTACAATGCTCACCTTCAACAATCATAACCTATGATAAAGTTACAATGCTCACC
>NW_013678187.1:7670-8986 GCF_000517525.1 Limulus polyphemus | reverse complement strand
GTTCTCATGATTGACTTGTATTTTGGTTCTTGTGTTTATTGTGACAAACACTACACTGTAGTCTGTTCTCATGACTTACTTATATTTTGGTTCTTGTGTTTGGTGTTACAAACACTACATTGTAGTCTGTTCTCATGACTTACTTCTATTTCGGTTCTTGTGTTTATTGTTACAAACACTACACTGTGGCCTGTTCTGATAAACTGTTTACTGATAAGTTCCTGTATTGATTAAAGAGAGTTATTATTGGGTATTAGTGATGAGGCTTTTGTGTTGGATGTTATTTTGATTTGTACACTGAGTTCTTTTGGAAGTACATTGTTGACTTGAAGCATGGCAGGATCAGTTCACAGAAACTTCCTTTACTAAACCTCAAGCAGTTTGGACATGTTGTGGCCTAGGAATTAGCATGCTCTGAATGTGAACCTGAGGGTTCGTTGTTTATGTCCCATTGGTGTAAACATTGGTGGTGGAGTTTCCTACTTTTGGCTGTTGGTGCAATATAAGAATAACAGTCAAATCCCACTTTTTTGGTTTGACAGGAGTAACCCATGAGTTGACAGTTGGTGCTGTTGATTGTTAAACTGTCTTTCCTTTAGTCTATCAGTTCCATATTAGGGGCAGCTAGCACAGAAAGCCATAGTGTTACTTTCTTCGAAACAAACAAACTGATATCTTTAAAAGTAAACTGTAACATTTTTTAAATGAACAGCTTCATATATAAACATAGTGCTTTTATTAAATATAATGCAAAAACTTAATTTCTCTGTACTTGCTAGGCAAATTTGCGAACACTGATTTTTTTTGCCCTCAGCGTTTATTCACATAGCCAGATCAGCTGGAACCTGTCTTAAAATCAAATATTTATTATGAAAATGTAATTGATTTTAATATTTTTCTCCTGATAATTTAGTACGACTAATTTTGCTAACTTTTCAAAATAGGAAGTTTTTGTTCTCACTAGACCTAAACATGAATTTGGTATAATAGGATTTCAGCTACTTGCAGAACCACTAATTATCTCGTTACCAGTAAAACCTCTCTTGAATACCATGTTACCAGTAAAACTTCTCTTCAATAACATGTTACCAGTAAAACCTCTCTTCAATACCATGTTACCTGTAAAACTTCTCTTCAATACCATGTTACCAGTAAAACCTCTCTTCAATAACATGTTACCAGTAAAACCTCTCTTCAATACCAAGTTACCAGTAAAACCTCTCTTCAATACCAAGTTACCAGTAAAACCTCTCTTCAATAACATGTTACCAGTAAAACCTCTCTTCAATACCAAGTTACCAGTAAAACCTCTCTTC
>NW_013678187.1:2468-6794 GCF_000517525.1 Limulus polyphemus | reverse complement strand
AGTAAGTTAGAAAGCAACGTAATCAAGATGTATAAACACTTTTACAGACCATTGCTTTCTAACTTACTGTAATCAAGATGTATAAACACTTTTACAGACCAGTAAGTTAGAAAGCAATGTAATCAAGATGTATAAACACTTTTACAGACCAGAATAAAAGAAGAGAGAAAAAAAATGAAGAGACAGATGTTGTTCAGAGCAGACCATCTGGACCTACAACTCTTTTTGAATTCCTTCAAAACCAGATACCCTTGTCTGATGGTATGAAATTGTATTACTGTTAGTATTTAACTATAGATGTTCTTACTGTGTACTCAATACTTTTATTTTAACATTTATGTAATAACAAATAAAGATTACGGTGTCATTCGTGGTAAGCCTTTTTATGCATAAATTATCCTGTTTTAGTTGGAATATTTTGTGTTCAGGTTTGTTATTTCTAGAGCTTGTATATTTTTGCTTTTAAATAAGAGTAAAGCATGGTCCAAAAGCTAGTTATCCACACCTTAAATTATCTTTGTTATTTTTTTAGAATAACATTAGGTTTGCCCTAGCACAGATGTTTTTTTAGCATCAGTGACAATCCTAGTTTTATCCTTTGTCAGTCTGCATGCCATGTTCATGTATTTGTCCTTACATACGTGTTTGTTAAACTGAAAGTTATAAAAAAAAAACTAAGTAAAAACAGACTGGGTCAACAGTAAAGAATGTGGTTATTGGTCAACAGAACTAAGGTAAAAACCACAGAGTTCATATGGGTGCTTGAAAACCTAAAAAAATTCCTGAATCTTATTTAACAAAATCCAGTTCTGGAATGCCCTAGAAAATTGGTATTTTATTATTGAGTCATGGATAGTAATTTGATTTTTAATTTAATGTTTGTTTTATTTATTTGTAGCATTCTCAATTTTTAAGCTGCAAGCCCCCATAAATATATTGGATATGTTTAGTGAAGTAGGTTTGTGATTTCGGATTAGTTCACTACTTTGTCAATCAGTTGTATTCTGTTTTATATTCTTGTGCTGGTGGTTAAGGTTGCAGTTGCTGTCAAATGATGGTTTAGTTTAGTTCTTGAGTGTTGTCATCAAAAACACTTTAAATTCAGTAAAAAAATTATGAATAGTCAGAAGTCACATTTACGTATAAGTGTGCATTATAATATGCAGGAAATTTTATTACAATGCATAAAAATAACAGCATTGTATTTTACATCTCCGTAAAGTGAAGTGATAATTATCAAAACGTTTATTTTGTGAATAAGAGTGACATTATTTTATGTTGTTTGACTTTAAATGTGAGCTAGTTGTAAAATATTCACTTTACTAGGTTTTTACTTTGGCTAAGTACTCATTTGTCTAATAAATAAAATGAGTTAGAATTATTTTATTCTGTTGGTTTAATGTAAAAAAAACTTCAAAGTTGAAGTACCATGTTAAAATGCAAGGATGATAAAAACCTATATTTTTCAAGTGGTACTTAAGCCTGTAAATTTCTTTGTATGTTAGTACTTTCACATTTGAATGATATTAAAACAAAAATCCATTAGTTGATTACAAACATTTGAGTAATTATAGATAAACAGTTAAAGCCCTAGCATTGTTGTAAACACACTTATGAACATGTAAAACAATACTAAATTACCTGGAATAATAGAAAAAAACGTGCAGATGACATGATTTTTAACACAAGTTTTGGGCCTTTTCGAATAACATCTGGAAATACATATACAGTATTGTTGCAACAGACAACTGATAACTGAATAAATATTTCATTGTTTTTAAATGTTCAACAATGCATGAGCTTAATTTGTAGCTTTAGAGCTGTTGAAAAATGTACCAAGTTTCCCACTGTAGTGGAAATGATAAAGTTTTCAGAAGAACTGGAATCCACACACTAATGAGAGATAAATGCAATAAAATAAAAATCACAAAACTGGCTTATCCAATCCAAACTCTACTAGAATCTCGCTGTATCTTAAGAGGTATTATGCTATTATATTAAGTCTGTGTATCTTAAGAAGTATTATGCTATTATATTAAGCCTGTGTATCTTAAGAGGTATTATGCTATCATATTAAGCCTGTGTATTGTAAGAGGTATTATGCTATCATATTAAGCCTGACAGAGAACAATTGCTCAAGACATTGCTTAATAAAATAAATGTATTTTTACTTCATCATTATGTTTTTACTATGATTTGATTTTATTAGCTTTGGAGGTGCTCAGTATTCCATATACCACTGCACATGTACTTAGTGTTAGGCAACAAGCACTGTAGGTGGTGCATTACTTTTAAAAATTCTGCATTTTCAACCATAAAACGTACTAATCAAAAAGACTAGTTAAACAGAACAAGAAGTATAGAAAACTAAAGGATGTGGTTATAGATGAACAGAACCTAAGTAGAAACAGACTGGGCTAGATAGGACAAGAAGTACAGAACACTGAAGAATATAGCATCTAACGTTTCACTGCCATGTAAATAAAAATTGCAAATACTTCCAGGATTGTTTTGATCATTCTTTTGTCAATACAAGCATTGTTTACTGAATACTCAAAAGTATACAGCTAAAAGAATTGATCATAATTATAAAAAAGTAATAATTATATTAATTAATTAAGAGAATTATTACATTCTTTACAATGTCTTTACAGAACCTGAAAACAGTGCATTTTCATCTTCAAGTGCAAACAGTAATCGCTCCTCCAAGCCCTCGGCAACAGTCATGGTAACAGTCCTTCCTTTTTATTTTTGTAACTTGTTTTGTATTTATGCTAATAGATATGTAATGTTGAAGTTTTTTGTTATCGTTAAAACTGAACTACTTGGAGAAGATAATAGTGAGACTCGCTTAATTTCCCAATAGTCGCGAGTAACTCAAAGACCAGTACCTTCCTATTATATCTGGGTGGTAAGTAACTGAGTACTGGTTCTCATTCAAACTAAATCATCGTAAATGATGCAGTTTGATCAATATTACAACATTACGTCTTCATCTCTTCTATAATAATAAAGAAATCATGATAGAATTATTAGTTTAATTTCATATTTAAAAGTATTTTTCAGTATTCTGTACTGCTATTGTTTACTCAGTTTTTTACCAAGGTTCTGTTGACTCTGATCCACATGTTTTCAGTATTCTGTACTGCTATTGTTTACTCAGTTTTTACCAAGGTTCTGTTGACTCTGATCCACATGTTTTTAGTATTCTGTACTGCTATTGTTTACTCAGTTTTTTACCAAGGTTCTGTTGACTCTGATCCACATGTTTTGAGTATTCTGTACTGCTATTGTTTACTCAGTTTTTACCAAGGTTCTGTTGACTCTGATCCACATGTTTTCAGTATTCTGTACTGCTATTGTTTACTCAGTTTTCTACCAAGGTTCTGTTGACTCTGATTCACATGTTTTTAGTATTCTGTACTGCTATTGTTTACTCAGTTTTTACCAAGGTTCTGTTGACTCTGACCCACATGTTTTCAGTATTCTGTACTGCTATTGTTTACTCAGTTTTCTACCAAGGTTCTGTTGACTCTGATCCACATGTTTTTAGTATTCTGTACTGCTATTGTTTATTCAGTTTTTACCAAGGTTCTGTTGACTCTGATCCACATGTTTTCAGTATTCTGTACTGCTGTTGTTTACTCAGTTTTTACCAAGGTTCTGTTCACTCTGATCCACATGTTTTCAGTATTCTATACTGCTGTTGTTTACTCAGTTTTTACCAAGGTTCTGTTTACTCTGATCCACAAACTTGAGTATTATATGTAAAAAGATCTCCACATTTTCCCTTGATTTTTATTTTGACAAGGTCACTAGGGTTAAATGCTAGGCTTAGGTTAGTATGTAAGGATGAGCAGATTGGCTTGTTGGACTTGATCAGTTCATTGGGAGAAGGGAGCTTTTGGAATGGATGGTTTACATTTAGATAAGATAGGGGCTGGCTTGTTTGGTAAGACTATTAACTCTGCTCTAAGGGAAGTTTAACTAGGACTAGATAGTGGTGAGAGCCAGGATAAACTAACTACAAAAAGAATAAGAGGCAGAGAAAAGTTTAGTGTAGGAAATGAGTATAGAAGTAGTTACAAGGATAGGCTTAATTGTTATTACTGTAATTCTAGAAGTATAAGAAATAAAATATACGACTTTAGAACACTGGTAGGAATGGAGGATTTTGATATAATTGGCTTGATGTGTAAAATGTGAGTTACATCCTGTTGAAGTTGAGGATATCAAAGATAATAGCAAGGAGATTGAATCCATTTGGGTTTCTATTAATGGATATAAAAGGAAAAGGCTTTTAGTGGGAATTTGTTACAGACCATC
>NW_013678187.1:0-1468 GCF_000517525.1 Limulus polyphemus | reverse complement strand
AAAAGGTTACTGCTTATGTAGATGAGAGTAAGAATGTAGATTTGGTGTATCTGGATTTTCAGAAAGCATTTGACAAGATGACACATAAAAGGCTTGTAAAAAAATTATCCCAAATTGGATAGGAAAGAGGCTGGATGGAAGAAAGCAGAGGGTTGTTACAATTAGAGTTCAGTCAAAATGGATTAATGTTACAAGTGAGGTACCTCAGGGCTCAATCTTAGGACCTTTGCTCTTTTTGATTTACACCAATGACATTGATGAAGGAATGGCCAATAAATTACTTAAATTTGTGTTGTCAGTTATAGTTTGTGTTTTAATGGAACAGTTTGGTCATAGTTGCTGGATTAGAAGAGCTTCTTTAAATTTTATATGAAATACATTGATCGAAACCTTGTGTTGTCAGCTGGTTTGTATTTCAGAAAAACACTCCTGAAGAAGCTGTAAAACAAAATGTAAAGTGTCCATTTAAATAAAAAAACAGAATTTGGTGTTATTAGGTTATTACTTTTAGAATTCAAACATATTTTGTACTCCAGTAAGCACTACAAAAATGAAATATTTCCTTTGTAGTTCATTATTCCTTATTTCATGTGGGTGTCTTATTTTGTTTTCCTGCTATGGGGCCCATTGTGACAGGTCAGTTGAATTGGTAATTGTCCAGCATAGTGATGGCAGGATTTTCAGATGAGGGATTACTTCTGACTTTTTATAACTACTGAGTGATTTAGTTTTTATTAGCTGACTGTAAAGTGTGAGTCTGTAGACGTAAATGTTATTGACAGTATACATTACATCAAACACAGTCATGTAAACATTATGTCTCTCTAAGCCAGTCTAAGTTATTAGTTACAATTTGTGATACATGGAGAGAATGAGATTATTTTAGAAATGTTTAACCAAATTGTTAATCTTCAAAGAAAATAATAACTTATATTTTGTTTAGAACAACTCGCCAACATGCGGTGAACAGCAAAGGTTCAGAGTAGATTCAGGAAGATCATATAAGGATGGATTATCCAATGATAAAAGGAAATTTCAGGGGAAGGACAGTGGAGCTGTAAGGTATCCAAACCAAAGAAATAGTTACTCAGGACAACAGCAAGACATGCATAGGAGCAAGCCTCCTTACAACCAACCTGCTCCTTCTAACAACAGGGGGCAGACATGGCAGGACAACTATTATTCAAGTAAAATATCGGATAATAGCTCAAAGAAAAGTAATGAAAGTGCCACCAATGTTAACAAAACAAATAACCCAAAACAAGGTGAAAGAAGAAGTACTAAAGGCTCCTTTCGTGGTGAGGCAAACAGTACTGAACCAAACCAGAGAGCTTTTAGTAATGGTGTAAAAAGTCAGCCTCGTACAACCCCACCTCAATCGGGGGAGAAGGTGTTAGCCAGGTACTGGGAAGATGGGAAGTGAGCTAATCATAGTCATTTGGATAGTGTATATGTGTCTTAATGTAAG